>NC_056604.1:20699094-20740193 GCF_018340385.1 Cyprinus carpio
CCCATGAGACGTATCTCTTCGAAACACAAATTAAGATACTTTTGGATAAAATCTTAGAGCTCTCTGATCCCTCCCATCGAAGCAACGCAAACTGTAATGTTCCCGATGGGGCCGCAGACAAAATAGTAAGGTACAGATTGGTAAAAAAGTCCCGTGACTCAGTTGGGACAACTTCAATTTTTCTAAGCTACTAAAAATACTTTTTTTTTTTTTACAATTCTTCGAGTTACGCTTCTTCCAGTTTTTGGGGAGTACCCCAAAAACGTAAAACCGCATCGTTTTCATTCAAGGGGGGGAAATGTATGCATTAACGGGAATCAGCCTTTCTTTTCACTTAGGGGTTTAAAATCATGGCATATGTGTTTTGATACTCCTTCAAAATGTGCCGGGGAAAACAGTAACGTTGATTGTTGAATACAAATGGGTATTTTTTTGTTTTGTGCACACAAAAAAGTATTCCATCATTATAGTTGCGTTGCTCTCTATGGGAGGGTCAGAGAGCTCCATGATATTCCATCGAAAATGCCTTAATTTGTGTCCGAAGACAAACAAAGTCTTACGGGTTTTGGAACGACACAAGGTGTGAGTAATTAATGACAGAATTTTTAATTTTGGGGTGAACTAACCTTTTAATGGGGGGTGGCCTCACTCTGTGAATTTTGCGATCAATTCCAATCAGAGAAATCGAAGTTCCGGGATGTGCCCCCTCGGTAGAAATCACATTCCACCTGGTCCACAACTGTGGGGGTTGCGTGGTTACTAAACACGCTACTTAAAGTGGGGCAAATATTTATTTCATCCCCCTGCTGATTTTGTAAGTTTGCCCACTTACAAAGAAATGCAGGGTCTGTAATTTTTATGGTAGGTTTATTTTAACGTACAGACGTATTTTAACGTTAACATCTTGCTGTATTTTCTAGGGGTAAATAACTGTAAAATAGCCATTGTTTTGCTGTTTCATCTGGGAACAGTATTTTACTGAAAATATGAGGTGCATCTTTAAGAATTTATGCAGCTCTAATAATAAATTACAGTAAATTACTCTATGTACCCATTACAAGGTACCAACTGTAACATTAATCAGTAAATTACTGTCCTCCGAAACTACTCGAGTGCATTACGTCACATTATATTGTGAAGTGTACACATATTCAGGCAGAAACCAAGGATTTATGCATTAACACACACACACATACGCACACACTGACTGCCTTATCCTAAACGCGAAGGTGTTGCCCCTTTAAGGCAGCCAGGGGGGTATTCCAGAAAGCAGGTTATGTGACATACCCGGGTATGTTTAAGAAGTAAATGTAAAGGCGGATAACCTCAACTTTCGGTTCCAAAAATGAGGGTAAACTTTCAGGGTATGTTAGTAGTCATAGCAACTCACTCTCTGAACTTAACCTGCTCCGGTTATGTTCCAGGGTTAGTTCACTTCAGCGAGCCTTCAGTGGGCGTGACAGATAGCGCACAGCATTATATAATATTACAATATGTAATATAGCTTATTATATATATATTTATATTATAAACATATATATATATATATATATATATATATATATATATGTGTATATATATATATATATATATATATCTATATATATATTATATATATATATATGTATATATATATATATTTTTTTTTTTTGATATGTTAATGAGGAAGCACTAATATAAGTAATAAATAAGGTAACATTATTCTAATATGATTATTTCTTTTATTGCCATATATAAGAGTTATCCGTATAAATTATAAAACATTATGACAAGGTAATGTTTAACTTATAAATATTTATTTATTTTATTTATTACATGTTATATTATCTCACACATGGATTTTCTATAATGTCTAAATTCTAAATCAAAATACATATCTGATATGACTTAATATATAATTAGCATAAAACAAAAATATATAATTCACATTCTCAAGGATTAAAGATTACATGGAAAAAAATCACGGTCATCAATTAGGTGGCGATATGCACTAAGCATGTAAACAACTAATGAACAAAAGAAAAAAGAAAGAAAACAGCTTGGCGCGCTTTTTTTTTTTTTTCTTTTACTGTCTATGGCTTTTCTTAGCGTCCGTTTCCATAGCGACTCGTCGATTCGTCGCTTGGTTGAGAATGTCTTGAGTATTAACCAGGAACATACTCTGAGTTGAATGAACTTACTCCCGGACACATTTTTGGGAACCACATACCTCGAGTAAGCAAGCTTTGGGCTTAATCAACCGAGAGTTCAGGGTTTAGTTCACGGTAAGTTAACCCTGCATTCTGGAATACACCCCGGGTGGTCAAGTCATTTGTTTACTTTTTCAGCGTGCATGGTTAGTCAACCAGTTGCAACATTTTTCACGTTTTTAAGCCTTAAAAATGGAACCTTCCACAAACGAGTAAGTAAACTGTTCAAATATAATTGAGGTTTCTAGAATACTTTATGTGAAGTTAAATCGTTATTATTTGTTCTTGGACTCCCTTGGTTCCAGAAAGTTATATGGTTAGCTGAGTTTTGAGCCTCTCCTCACAACTTTCAGTTACATCCCTTGGTGTTGCACAATATTTAATGGATCATAATTGACCAACTCGACTTGTTTATTTATTTAGTAATATTTTATTTATTAATTTAATTGGTTAGTCAACATTGTCACAATGTACAGATGCAAAACTGTGGCAATGTGCCTTTCCACCCTACTTAGTGTTTTTTATGCACATACCTGTATAAAAAGACACCAACATAGAAACAAATTTTCAATATGCCTGTGGAATGCAGAAGTGCCCTTGTACATTTAAGAAATTCTTCTTGTTTAGGTCTCATATGCACAGAAATCACAGGCAGTCACAAAAACAAGATAACGTTATACATAGGCATCCACAGGCGAACCTCCACTGTCAGGTCCTAGGGTGTGCATTTGTGGCTTGTAATTTTTCAGAGCTGTGCTTCCACTTGCGAAATTCATATTAGAGATGGTAGAAAAGTTTGCTGTCCAGTTGAAGGCTGCTTGAAATATTTTAGAGTGAGAACATCTTTCACCACTCATATATCGCGGAAGCATAAGCAGCCAGGTCCAGTGCAGCAGTCTTGTCTCCACAAACTGGGTGAGACAGCAACACCAACAGATCTGTCTCTTGATGGTCAGCTACCTCCTATAGATCTGTGCATTATTAGTGAGCTACCATCTACATCATTTTTTCAAAGTCATACAAATACTGATGTAGAGGCTTTTTTACATAACTTGGTTTTATCTAAAGATGCAAGGCAAATGTTGTTTACCTGCCAATACAATTCAATCAATTATCGAGGCATTTCAAGCAGTTCATGTTGATTGAATGCAGGCCATGCTTTCGTTAGACTAAAAGAAAAGCTGTTATCATCATCAGATAAACCATCATGTGACATAGATGAACTTATTGATGAACTGGTTACACAAGACCTTTAACTTTGTACAAAGAGGGTCAGTTAAAGTCTGACAAAACCAGAAAACACTTCTTCAAACAAAAAAGTTTAACTTTGTTGAGCCAAAACAGATATACCTGGGCACTGACACAGCTGGTAAAGAATGCTTTTGTCAGTATGTGCCAGTTTAAAGAAACCCTTGCATCTCTGGTTAGGCAAATATCAGTGAGGGAACAGTACAACCAGTCAAAAAATGCTTGATTCTGTTGACAAAGTGATGAAGGACATAAAGGATGGCACATGCAGCAAGCAAAATGCCATCTTTCATGAGCATCCATCATCATTATCAATTATGTTGTACCAGGATGCATTTGAAGTTGTAAATCCACTTGGCTAGGGTAAAAAGAAACATAAAATCCTGGCAGTCTACATGACCCTAGGTGAGATTCTGCCACAGTACCGCTCATTAGTTGACCCCAATGCAGCTTGTTTTACTGTGTAGAGATGAGGACTTTAAACAGTTTGGTCAGCAGAAGGTCTTTTCCAGCCTTGTTGCTGATCTAAAATATTTAGAGGATTCTGGATTTCAGTCTGTAGATGGCACTATTCTTAAAGCAGGGCTAATTGTCATTTGTGGGGATAATCTTGGGTCTCGTTGTATAGGTGGCTTTTCTGAACATTTCAGTACCAACAAGTATTTCTGTTGGTACTGCCTAATTGACAGAGACACTTTTCGCCAACAACCCTTTAAATCTTGGCCTAAAAAGAACAAACAGAAATTATGCGCATAGTGTTGATCAGCTTACAAATACTGATCAATGTATGGTAGATGGCATCAAATTCAATTCAGTTTTCAATTCCCTTAATTATTTTCATGTGTGTGGTGGACTACCTCCATGCTTAGGACCAGTGTTGGGGGTAACGCATTACAAGTAATGCGAGTTACGTAATCAGATTACTTTCTTCAAGTAACTAGCTAACTAAAGTAACACATTATCTTTTAATTTACAAGAAGATATCTAAGTTACTTTTTTCAAAAAAGTAACGCCAGTTACTTTGTATTCCCATTTTTTGACTGACAAGCCTCCTGTTCCCATATTGGGAGAAATCGGAAGTATGGAGGCGTTGTGTGCGCTGTGTGAACATGATGTTACTGTAGTTCTAGACTAAATGTGAATGTGCATTAATTCATCCCACTCACAAAAAAAAACAAAAAAACAAAACAGATTTAGTATTCATCAAAATTAATCAAAACAGTGAAATGCAAACTCAGAATATGACGCAAACCTGCAATAACTAAATATATTAAATAACACAACTGTATCTATTCCCATTTTATTAACAGTGTCTTTGCTGCTGACCTTTAATGATCCAGTTCAACCATACTAATAATCAAAAAATACTTTAGATACACTAACAATTGTGCTTCATTGTTTTTTTTTTTATTGCGAAAGAGTGTTGAACCTTCTTCTCCTGTGTTCTAACCGTACAGACGTGAATTTACTTTTCCTTCAGCCTGAGGTTTATTCATTACACTTTTTAGTGTGAAAGGGCTTTTTACATTTGCCATAAATAGAACTTCTTATGATATTAAAAACAATCAAGCCCTGCTCATAATTAAAAAAGTAACGTGGGAAAGTAACGCAAAAGTAATGTAACACATTACTTTCCATAAAAAGGTAACTAAGTAACGTAGTTTAGTTACTTTTTTAGGGGTAACGCAATATTGTAAGGCATTACTTTTAAAAGTAACTTTCCCCAACACGTGTATTCTGGCTGAGAGAAGGAGAATCTCGTCCAAGATTACCCCATGAGTCAACATCTTGCACGGAGCTCCAGACTGAGGCAGATTGGTGGTTGTTTTTGTATTTCTTTCCATGTCCCTGTCCGAGTAATCGCACCAACAGTTGTCTCCTCACCAAGCTTCTTGCTGATGGTCTTGTAGCCCATTCCAGCCTTGTGGCAGACTACAATCTGTGTCTCTGACATCCTTTGACAGCTCTTTGGTCTTGCCCATGGTGATGGGAGAGGTTGGAATGGAAGATACAGATTGTGTGTGACAGGTGAGCCCTTATACACCTAATGAGCTGACATTAGAAGTAACTTCTTAAAGTGACAGGACTAATCTGTGTTCCACACGGGCACATAACCAATCTGTGGGAGCCAGAATTCTTGCTGGTTGGTAGGGGATCAAATACTTATTTCACTCACTGAAATGCAATTCAATTTTATGACGGTGTTTTAGTGCCACGTTAAAAAAAAAAATCTACGATTATGAGATTGAAGTCGTAATATTTCAAAAATAAAGTTGAAATTACGAGAATAAAGTCGTAATAGGCCTACTCCGAGAATAAAATTGAAATATTTTGAGAATAATGTCAAAATATTTCGAGAATAAAGTCGTAATACTATGAGAATAAAGTCAAAATATTTCATGAATAAAGTCGTAATACTCCGAGAATAAAGTTGAAATATTTTTGAGAATAAAGTCGAAATTTTACAAGAATAAAGTCGAAATATTTTGAGAATAAAGTCGTAATACTATGAGAATAAAGTCGAAAAATTTTGAGAATAAAGTCGTAATACTATGAGAATAAAGTCGAAAAATTTTGAGAATAAAGTCAAAATATTACGAGATTAAAGTCGAAATATTACGAGAATAAATTTTCACATATTTGGAATTTTCACAAAGAAAACAGTTTAATTTAATGAATTGTTTCACATAAATACAGCGATCTGATCATTAAAGAGCTTGAAAAACACATTATTGTAAGACACATAATTTGTGTTTCGCTATAAAACTGATTTTGAAAGCTGAGACTTCTATTAAAAGTAGGTCTATCAAAAGCACAAATCTTATTGCTATTGGGTGGCGCAGTACAAATAATGAATGCAATGGAAGATATGAAATATTATTTCCAAGCATACTGTCCCCGCGAGTATGACACAGTATGATTACTGCTAATAATCCCACATATATTTGTAGTGTATAAAAAAAAAAAGCGGTTAAATAAGAGAGCTACAGTGTCCCCCAAAGGAATGTCGATTGGGTGTGTGAGTTGATGTTAAGATAAAAAGTTGTTCCTGTTCAGTCTGTTAATAAATATCATATTCTTGATATTAAGCTGTTTCCATGTGTCCTTAAAATTGACCCTTTCTCATCCCAGTAAGGATGCTGCAGCTGCTCGGACAAATCAATTCCGGTGGACTGCAACTTCTCCCGGTGCTCTCAATCTGGGCCATTTTGCATGCGCAATAAAAGGCCTACTCTCAAAATATTATGACTTTAATTTCTATGATTCAAATTCTCAAATCATTTCGACTTTATTCTCGTAGTATAATGACTTTATTCTCGTAATATTTCAACTTTATTCTCGAAGTATTGGACTTTATTTCTCATTAATATTTCGACTTTATTCTCGAAAACATTTCGACTTTATTCTCATAATGTCAACTTTATTCTCGAAGTATTTTCGACTTTAATCTCGTAATCTTAGATTTTTTTTTTTTTCAACGTGGCACTAAAACACTGTCGTACAATTTTTATAAACCTTTATATAATGTGGGTTTTTTTTCTGGATTTTTTGGTTGATATTCTGTCACTATTTGTTAAAATAAACCTACCATAAAAATAACAGACCCTTCATTTCTTTGTAAGTGGACAAACTTCAAAATCAGCAGGACATCAAATAAATATTTTCCCCCCACTGTATTGTAACAAATCTGAGATTATGATAGGGCAGTGTTTCCCAACCCTGTTTCCGGAGGCATATCATCAGTACACATTCTGGAATTTCCCGTATCCAGTCCGTTTTTTTAGGTCTTTGATTCTCTGTTAATGAAATGATGGATTGAATCAGCTGTTTTTGATTTACAAAAGAGTTTGAAAATGATTGATGTGCCTCCAGGAACAAGGTTGGGAAACACTGGCTGCATCCAAAATCAAATACTTCCATACTATGTAGTAGTTTAAAATGAGTATTTGACAAAAGATATATCGGTAAATTCACAGTATTTTCACTATTGACATGCTTTCTACAGTCCTTATACGTTATGGTTATGTATACATAACAACAGTGTACTAAAACTTAAAAAAAGTTTTTTCTTTGCATTTAAAAAAAATGCATATGGATACTAAAAATGCTTTCAGCATGTATAAAAACAACAGGAACAAAAGCCAAAACGCCATCCTTTTATGGAATTATGGTATTTCGAAATCCTGGCTGGGAAAAGAGGTCAACCTAGTTATGAGGTTTGAGATCAAGTTACAAAGCTACAAAAACAAGTTACTGTGGTTTCAAGAAAACATCATTGATAGTATTTCACTCTTTTCTTATTATGTTTCCTAAGAGACAACACCAAGTAAAAAGGCCCAGGCCTTATCTCAGAATGCCGGTCTTTGTTGCAGTGCATGCTGGAATTTGTTTTATTTTGCAGATAGTTCACATAAAAATAAAATTCATTCTGTAATTGTTTTACTTACCATCATGTCATTCTAAATCTATATAACTTACTTTTTTTGTACTATGAAATATATACATTTTGAAGAACGTTCCCACTGTTTTTTGCCAATTGAAAGTGGCGTCCAAAATCACATAATAACAGTAACAATACAACTATTTTCTATTGCATCACATTCATCCCCAAAACAGTTTTCATAAGGAAGGAATTGTAGTTTCTCTCATGCATTTCTGTCATAAATCAAGAAAAAGATCAGCAAGAACAATCCTTCTACAGCATTTATTAATCTCAGTTAATGTTAATTTCAACATTTACTAATGCATTATTCAAATCAAAAGTTGAGCTTGTTAACATTAGTTAATGCACGGTGAATTAGCATGAACTAACAATGAATAACTGTTTTCATTAACTAACATTAACAAAGATTAATAAATACAGTAATAAATGTATTGTTTATTGTTTGTCCATATTAGTTAATACATTAACTAACATTTACTAATGGAACCTTATTCTACAGTGTTACCTAATCTAGGTATTGAGTTTGTTTAGATATAAACAAACTGGAAACCATTATATTCTCATTACATAAGAAAATGTAGAGAATGCGGGGATTTCCGAATAAGCATGGGTAAAAATGTGACGCCCTTTAACAGGACAGAGCTAATTGTGTTCCCACACCTACACACATGAATTTGCTTTATAGGAAGAGCATAGTTTAGACTAATGAAATATTTTAAAGGCTTTTTGATGCTTCCAACTTCAAAATTCCTTTCCTGGGAAAAGTCACTGATACTCTTATACAATACATTGAGAAATCAAGTTTCACTGAGTATACTCATATAAAAATGGTGTTATAAAATATTTTCAATTAGAATTTGCTAGTAAATTTTCACAGTTACAACAAAATGGCAAGTAACATTAAATTAAACATCACATTTTGAAGTAGAAAAACTAATTGTTATTTATTGTAAAAGATACTGCAAAAATCTTTTTGCTTTATTTACAGCTTTGAAATTTCATTAGTGCACACATGATGTTTGATAGTTTATATAGACAAAAATCTTTTGGCAGGAAAGGCATACTAATAGGTTATCCTGCACTAATGTGTACAACATTGCAACCTTTTTTTGGGTTTAAATATTTAAAATTAAATACTGTAGAACTGTGGGAAGTAGTTAACCAGGGTTGTTATAAAATTATTATTAAATAAATTTCATAAACAAAATTAATGTACAAACTTTAACTTGTAGCAGTAAAATAAATTTTCATCACAGTTTTGACAAGGATTGCATAAAAAAAACAGATATTAGCAAGTGGTATCAACAAATGTCATTTATTTTAAAGAAACTCTTTTTTTTATTTAATTAAAAAATATATTGTTTTGTTTTGCTTGAAATATTAAAAAAAAGTGTTCAAAACTATAACAAAATCTATATGGACACTTCAAATGTTTGCCAAACCATTAGAGGCACATGGTTACAGTTATTTTGATGACTTCATACATGCAGCCCAATAATAATTAAGAGACCAGCTGTTGTTTATCTTATTTTGCAATCTAATTCATTGATAAATGTAAGTCCAGATACTGTATGTACTTTAGAATTCAAGTTTTTTATATATTTGAAACCAAATCACATTTGAATTTTGCACTTAAAGTATATATATATATATATATATTATATATATATATATATATATATATATATATATATATATATATATATATATACACATATATATAAAGATATTGAAGTAATATCCACAACAAAATTATTTCATCATGATTCTCACTGCATTATATCACAGATTCCTGATGTTGCTGGTCTGAAAGTATGGGGAATCCCCATAAGCAAAGCACAGGCCTTGAAGCATTGTGTAGCCTTACAACTATACAGACACCTACACACAGTACAGTGACATGCAGAGTGATGGTTTCACTCATACTAGTTTCTGTTTTGTTCAAGTGCATTAAAAGGAAGTGCTTTGATTCAATCAGACAATCAGCACTGTAGGTGTACATTTCCTCAAAAAGCGAAACAATGTTTAGAATCCAGAGCATGTGATTACTGTAAGTGAAGTTTCTGGGACATTCATTCACAATGAAGGAATTTAGGATATTTTTTTAAACGAATCTTAAAACCTTTTGATCTGAATGTTTGTTAGAATTGGTTACATGCCTTACCTAATGAGTTTCACATTTAGAGTGAACAGGAAAATGCTTTAAATCTTTTGTTTCGAATAGATTAGAGTTATATTCATGTTGATTTCGTGTACTTTTGAAAAACTGCTACAAATTTCCGAAAAGTTTAATCAACATTATAACACCAAAAAAGCTCAAACACAAATGAAATTTCTATCTGTTACTCACTATAATGCCTTTTTAAACCTTTTACGACAAATTGTGATGAGGAAATAACAGACTTTTGGGGCAAATGTCACCTTATACTAACTTATTGAACCTTGAATATCACTGTAACCCTTTATGCTATTTGTCTTTATTTTATCTACTAAAGTATTTAAAAATAAAAAAAGTAAAAAGGTTTATTTATTAATGTCAAATACAAAATAGAGTTGTAACAATAGAAATTATGACCATTTTAATCTTTGTTCATTTTTTGTGTGATGTTATATATCAAATAAAGTAGAATGTGATCAAAAATCATATTATAATCCAAATTAAATCAAGTTATAATCCAGACTTTTCACAGATTTATTTGTTATTACTTTTACAAAAATTTTCAGTAACATCAGGGGAGTTGTGGTCTGTGTATATTCCCTTGTCATTAATTTCCAAGTTCCTGTTTTTGCTCATTCACCTACATTCCCCAGTCCCCCACACAATACTGACAGTAAACTGCACGTATATTATATAATGTATAAATTTTTTTTTTATATCTTAAAATGCATCTTTAATGCAACAATAACACTTAATGTTATATCAATATGATAGCAAATGTCAAAGTGTCTGCAAAAGCAATGCAGAAAGTATGTCATCTACAGCAGGATGTTATTGCATCACACCTTATAGTGACTCATGTGCTCGAAATCCTTTTCATGCCATTCCACACTAGAAAAGGGAGTGTCACTTTTTTAATTACTCAGTTCACCATGTCAGACAATGCAAACCTTTATCAGTCAGCTGTCTATGTATAAAGCTTTAAAAACTAAATTAAAAACACTAAGCCCCAGTTTTCACAGAGAAGAAGTAAACCTAATCCCAGATGAAATGCATGTCTCAGCTCTGTCAACTGAATCAATCATCAGCTGAATCACATTCAATCATAACTTTGAGAAAACCATTCCAGAACGTTGCCAAAGTTCTGAGAACGCTCTCTGTTAGCTGGACCCCTCTTAACAACATCTCATATGAGATTGCATCAATTAGCAAACGACAACGATCCAATCAATTCCTGATGGACAAAACCAAATCCCATCGTTCATTTTTCATCTTTTGAGAAGCCATTCACTCTGATATACATCAGCATAGGGAAGAAAGATGACTTTATGCCATGCCAATTTAAAACCAAATTAGTGAAACTTAAACTTTTTGAAGTTCAAGTTTAGTGATGCATGAAGCAATGTTGGTCAGCATGATGAATTCACAAGTTCAAAGTTCAACTAACTTGAATCCAATGTGAAACCAGTGGAAAAGTTCCCAATCTCACATATTCTTTGACCGAAATGAATTAAACTATTACATTCTCCCTGGGGATATTTTACAGCTTAAAGGGACATTCTAAACGACTATAAACAACCAGATCCCTTCAGAAGGGGCCCTTCTACAAGGTTGCTAGCTAATTTTACATGCAATGGTCACTTCAAGGAAGTAATTTGTAGTCAATTGTGCCATTTGTAGTCATGTTGTGCAAAAGACCATGTTTAATTTTAAATTTAATTTGATATAGTTGTTATAGTTGCACAGCAATCTATTTGATTATTGCATCTCCTGAGTAAGTGTGGTTCAATACTCAGTGGAGAAATGACAAAGGTAAAGATACTGTGTCCATTGTACACTATCAAGGTGAGGCAGAAAGAAGGCCATCAAGCTGTGGATTGGTCATAAAGCATACAGACTGTGAGCAAACAGATGTTACAGGGACGATGTTTGTTGATTTGGTTTTTGGAGTTCATTGGGATTCTACGTTGAATTTCCCTGTGTGCGTCATTAAAGACTGTAAGTGTTTCAGCATCGTTATCTGATATGTTGTGTGATTTTTGAACATATTTTTTTTTACATATCTGGCTGTGTGAAGTGATAATGACTCAAAAGGGATCTTAGTAGAAGTCATCATCTCATGATACATACAAGGATGTGCTATCCATGGATATCTCCCTAAGTCCCCCACGCCTATCCCTTCCGTCAAGTGGGTGTTGCCTTTAAACTTTTGGGAATTGAAAACTTTCATTTCACACTAACTCAATGTCAGAGCTGTTCTATGCTAACAAGTACAAGCTTGCGTAACTAGTACATTCTCAATTTGTGAATCTGTCATTACTCTAGCGCTTTACTCTTCTTCTGGTCACTGGACATTTGTTGGATATTCGGATTGGTACCATAACAGCACTTGTGCATCGTCTTTCTTCAATGCACTCTGTGTGGATGAATACTGTGTGTCTTTCTAAACAAGAAAAAATGTGTGTCTTTTATAAAAAAAAAAATGGAAATATGTTTCAAATTCATCCTGAATGCATTTATGACTGTAAAGCATATCTGTGTGTGTGGTCAAAATTGTGATTAAAAATCGAAATCGCAAAATTGATCAAGAAATCGCGATAGTGTTTTTTTTTTTTTTTTTATTTTTTTTGTCACTATCGCACAGCCCTAGTTCATTCAATAAATACAGTTAACAATCTTACTTCTGAGTACTAAGTTGTTAACCCAACAAGGGAGCGGGTCAGTTAATTTTTTTGCAGTGGGCCGCGCTAACATATGTGTTTTGGCTGTGTGG
The DNA here is from genome assembly GCF_018340385.1 of Cyprinus carpio. NCBI lineage: Eukaryota > Metazoa > Chordata > Actinopteri > Cypriniformes > Cyprinidae > Cyprinus > Cyprinus carpio. The sequence continues at coordinate 20,711,907 of NC_056604.1, forward strand.
GCCGCGAGTTGGAAAAGGTTGGGACCCACTGATATATATATATACATACATACATACATACATACATACATACATACATACATACATAATATATATATATACAAAGGATGAATAACATCATGTGTATGCATGTCCCATCTTTCCCCAGCAATTAACAACAAAGTTTGACATTTTATAATTGGAATTTTACAGTAATAGGAGGACTGAAGTTAATCAACAACCAAATGGGATTTTCCAGCACACTCACCCCACCTCTATAATTATGACTGATTTTTCATTTGAGGATTGAAAAGTATGACTATTGCTTTGAAAAAAAACAAGCAGCTAATTCCAGATTTTTGAAATATTTGCATAACTGTGATTAAGTTTATTAAAGGCAACAGTCATGCTGTTGATTTTTTTCAATAAAATAATATATTCTGTTCTTGTGCTATTCACTGATTCTTTTACAATTACCTAACTGTGGGACATAGTATTTGTTTTAACTGTTTAACCCTATGAAGTGTGTAGGGTTTAGGCACCACAAAGGGGATCAGATAAGTTTCTAAGTAAGAGTTTCACCTCAACATTAAAGTGCAATCAAGGAAAATGGTTAAATAAATAAAGATAAAAAATTACATTTCAACCGTTAGAACATTGTGATTTCCTATGCATAATTCACTTTTCAAAAGAATTTTAGATTAACCTAGACGTGCTGAACACTCACAGTCCAAACATGATTGCAAAAAGTTGATCTTTCACCCAATCATTCATGTACTGTATATAGGTAAAGTTTGTAGAGACTGATAATGTTTCACAAACAGCATTCATTTTGTGTCCGTTTTAGAAGTGTGTGAAGATCTGTGTTTCTGTTGGAAACAAAGCTTGTTTTTCCTGCTGGTTCTAAAGAATTTACTATCATTCACACTTGGGGAAAATAATCAGAGAGAGCAAAGCTGTTCCTGTTTTGGGGATCTCAGTGTTTGTTCTCCACTACAGGTTTGTCAACTTAAATGTAGGAAATATGCATCTGTTTATTTTCTACAGAAACCTGTTCCAATTCCAATTCATATTTCCACTACAAAGGCTTATTGTATCATATTTGATACATTAATTTCTAAGGTCTCTAAATGATCTGAATGATCAAAACTGCAAAACTGCTTATGTACTGTTGTAGATAATCCCCTTTTTGCAATTTGTTGTCTGATTGGTAGTAATTGATTGGTTTAGCAAGGCCTTTTAGTATGATTCTAAAAATCTCCCCCATTTTTTTATTTTTATCAGAGAAAACTTAATAACTCTTATATATTTCAAGATTAACACTTACTTGCCTGAAGCAACTTAGGTTTACTTAATGACAACAAGCTATTTTGCACTAGGCTAAGTGTAAATAGCGATAGATTCTATTTGCGCTATGTTAAAATAGCAAGATTTTCTGCTGTTTATAGGCTACTAGGCTACTTATTGCAAATAGTGGCAATTATCTGCACCTCAGTATTGTAGTACATTATAAAACATTATGCAATAGAAACTTATTGAGTTTCTAAGCCCTCCCTACACCTACCCTAACCATACCCGATACTTTATTTTCACATTTTTTTTATTATTTCCTTAATTTTTATTGAAAATAAATGCTTTTCTGATGTGAATAAAGATTTGAAACTGATAGTTTATGAGCGTCTTCTGGAAGGTTGATACTCCAGTCACATGTTGGTGGAGTTAGTGTACATGTCCTCTGCAACAAGCGCGGCTATTTTAATTTAGTGTAAATAAAACACTCCGTTACTGAATTATACCCATACATAATTTCAAAACATCATGTTTAAAAATTAATGAATTTGATAAACAGGCTTTTCAGAAATCTTATATTGTACATCTCTCAAATATCATTGGATTGATTTTGATTATATATTTTGCCCACAATAAAAACAACAACAGGGCATCAATCAAAAATCAAATATGATCTTATTAAGGCATATTATTGGGAGATATAGAGTGACAACTTATATGTGATGCGATCTGGGAAAACCCGTCGGATGTTGCACTGGGGGACATTGTCAGGAATTAAAAAAAAATAGGTCGAAAGGCAGTCTGTTATATGCATAGGTGTGTGAACAGTTACGCTGCACTCGCTTTTCTAAATGTAAACTACAAGGTACACTATTTTTGCAGTCTAAACATACAAGGGGTGATAAAAAGTTCAGAGACTATGCCCATGATAAACAACGGAAAACTGTCCTCTTTAGGGTAACATTAGTCTGTTTGTGTAATGATGCAGTATAACGCTCTTGAGACAGACAGCTCTCTATAACCCGTGAAGTGAAAGTGGAACCTGTCTCATTTTAACCCCTTTTTTCTTATTATTCCATTCCCGAAAAATCATAGCTATCAGCCAAATTCAGATAGCCATAAGTTTTGTTACGTTCAAGCTATGGACAAAATAAAATCAGTTTAGGAAAGGGCTTGAGCTTTCCAGCTTTCATATGAAATCAAAACCTTTAAAATGTAAAATTTTCACCATGTGGTGGGTTTTCCTAGATTGCATCACTATATCCTGTGGAATGCATAGGACCAAGAAATGTTCGTCCATTCAAAATGCTTGGTCCAAGTGTGTTTTAATTGGCTTTCCTCCCTGCCTGTCAAATATGTATTAGCATACCTCTGTGCACCCTGTTCTTGCAGACATCATCAGCCCATTCTGCAGACAGAGCATGAATGGCAGGCCAAACATCAACAACCTGATATTCCCTTCCTGGTATTGTAATACTTTTACTAACTGTGCTATAAAGTTTTCTCACCAGTGAATGACACATGATGAATTATAATAATTTTTAGGCTTGTTCGAGATGAACTGCACTAGCCTGCCACGGGCTGCTGAGACCTGCCAGTTGTAGGCAGGGGAGGAGTAAAGAGACGGCCGTCAAGGTCAGACATTCGTGCTTTTCCATACACTTCATGCTTTTCGTTTGTGCATATACAATAAGAATATATATTTACTAGATATCCTAATCTTAATTTTTGTTAATGTTTTGTGTGTTTGGTAACAAAACAAAACTTTTGTTTGAATATCAGATATATTCAATATCAAGATTGGTTAAATACAGGAACTTGTCTAAGAAAAAACACGCTAACGCACATCGCCCTTGTCATCACAGAATCTGACAAATGAGAATCAAGTGTGTCATCATCAAGGCTTTCAACGAGCCTGATTTTGAGCAACTGCAGTGCTTGCCCTACTGTAGGTGGCTGGTCGTTTTGCTCTCACGGTACTTTGATGGCACGTGTGATCATAAAGGCTGATTTATACTCAACGCATCCGCAACTTCGCTTGGTTGTAATTGACGTCATTGCTGTGTTGGCAGAAGAAAGTTCCAAAGATGCATGAGTTTTAAAAAGCAACTCTAGCCAATTTATCTACTCGACGTGTCTTACTTGATGTTAAGTTTAAACTCCGCCACAGCGCGCACTCTCAGAGAACTTCCGCCAATATAGCGATGACATCATATTTGCCCACGTGCACCCAAACAAATTTTGCGGACGCGTCAAGTATAAATCATCCTTCAGGTGGCTGCAGTAGGGGCGTGTCTACGTGGTGGCCAGGTGGGTGCGGCACCGGCCTCCCCCTGAAATTTGGCTGGCCACTCCAGGTGCCCCCCTACCATATATCTTTACGACAGGCTTGTTTCAAGTAAATTTCTAACTGCATCTGGCAGTAAGCGGATCCCCTGGCATGTGAGCTTCCTAGGACTAGGGCTGCTTTCTTTTCTCCTATTTAAAACCGTAATTTTAGACGGTTTCTCTATAGTGTGATAGCCGATGTGACAAATATCGAGAGCGCTTTAATGTTATGTGATCGTAATGCGCAAAGACCGAATCTCTCCACTCACAAATGGATTTCCTTCACCGTCAAACAAACTGGACCACATGCTTTTAAATATAAATTGTTTTTCTTTTATGAATTGGCTCTGTCTCGCTCAGATATTACGTGTACGCTCAAATGTTCTTCGCATCAAGAGCTTTTTTTTTTCTATTATAGGTGAGGAGTAGGCCTATCTCTCTAAAGTGGAAGTAAGCTGATTATAGTCAAGCCTTCTCTAGTTATTTAATTTTATTAATAGCCTACTTATTTTACGTTAAGTGCTTAAATTGTAAATATGCATTATTCAAATATTTTATTTAGTGCATTTGTAGGCTGTTTTGGTTGTTTTTGTTCGTATATTGTTTTGCAATAAAAGTATATCAACCAGGTTTCCAGAAATAATCACTAAGGGCTGCTTCTGAAATTAGTGAGGGAGCACTAGGCCTTAAAGGGGTCATATGATGCGATTTAAATTTTTCCTTTCTCTTTGGAGTGTTACAAGCTCTCTTAGTGCATAAAGAAGATCTGTAAAGTTGCAAAGACTAAAGTCTCAAATCCAAAGTGATACTCTTTATAACAAGTTAAGACTTGTCAAAGCCCTCCTAAAACGCCTCGTTTAAACATGCCCCCCACATGTCTACAATTCACCCCCCACTGTGTAGGAAGATTTGCATAAAATGTTTCACACCACAAAGAAAGGAAGGCATAACTTTTATTCTCGCTGTGGTATTGGTTGTTGTCAACCGCTGCCATGTTTGTGGAGACGCCTGTGTGTTTTTCATTGTGAAAGCGAACTACTTTGTTTGGCCTTCCAAAAGAGGACGATATCCGCTTCGTTTCAAGATTCAAGATTTTTATTTGTCACATACATGGTTATATGGAGAGCATATGACCAGCAGTGAAATGTAAGTCAGGTCCGATCCATGGACAGTGCAATTTATTAAAGAATACAAACACAGAAAATTATACAAAAAAAAAATATGATATGTAAAAGTAAGATAAAAATAAGAATAAATGCTTATAAAAAAAAAAAACTGTGCAGCGACAGTATACTGAAGACTTAATAATAATATTAAGATGACAGGTAATGTAACAAGAGGCAGAAGGTGCAACAGTTGTGCAGAGTATTTACACTAGCAAGCAATAGAGGTAAAAAAAGTGAATCAATCACACTTTCTATGGCCCCTGAATAGAAAGTTTTCAGGATTGCTGGTAAGATACACTGAATTTCTCAGATGGGGACACAAGACGGTAAAGTCTTTGTCTGTCTTTCTTAACCTGTGTTTAATTGTGGGTAGTGCAAGTCAGTCCTCTGAGTTGTTTTACTACCAGGTACTTGAAAGCTCCTTACCCTCTCCAAAGGGGGGTCCCGCACTGATCATAAGAGAAGCGTAAGGCTGCTGCTGTCTCTTCCTGAAGTCCACAATCCGCATCTTTAGTTTTACTCACATTCATAAAGAGACAATTGTCCTGGCACCATGATGTGAGTTTTTCTACCTCATCCAAGTATGCGGCTTCAATTGTTGTTGGAAATGAGGCCCAGAACCACAGTATCATCAGCAAATTTGATAAAAGATGTGGAGCTGTGGGGAAGACACGCAGTCATGTGTGTAGAGAGAGAGCTAGAGCAGGGGACTCATGACAACAGCCCTGTGGAGCTCCCACGTTTCAGGCTGATGGAGTTGGAGGTTTACTGGCCTACGTTTCATGACTGCATGGTCTTGTCAGTCATCTCTCCTTATTCTGGGACCTGTGATCATCAAATCTAACTCCCGCAGCTCTGGTTGGATGCAGGGTTGCTAAGTCCCGCGTTTTTTCCACAGAATTGTCAAGTCAAGTCACTTTTATTGTCACAACACCACAGCACATGGGCGCATGGTGGAGTGAAATTCTTGGGGCAGCATGCTCCCAGAATTGCCAGAAAAAATTTACTTATAACCATACAGACTTCAACAGATGATAATGTGCAATATGCACATACATATAGTCAGTACACACAGTGTGTAGACATAAAAGCTGCAGGAGCTCCCACTAACACACTGGGTCATGCACCAGACACTTTTGTACAGCATTGTTCTGCTCACTACCTCATTCAGCAGTTAACTGACCTCATTCAACCACCTCTTCTGTCAGTTTAAATAAAGAACTTCTCTCTGAGATTTTTGACACTTTAATCAGACTGAATAAGCTCTTTTGCACTACATTCATTATATCTGCAACTGTTTACTTTACGGGTTTGCACTATATCTACCATGTGTCCTTTGTGCTGCTTTTACTTTATCTTTCTTTTTTACATGACTTATATGTTCTACTGTTATTGTTTTCTGTAATTTCAATTTTCTGTATATATGTACTGTTCCTGTTAGTGTTATCTGTATGCACCAAGGGTTTTTTTGTCTGAGAGTAACGCAATTTTAATCTCTATGTATGTATGTACTGTACATGTGGAAGAATTGACATAAAGCAGATTTGACTTTGACATATTACAGTTAGCACTACACATTATACACTATACACAGCTATGTACACATTCTACATAATGTAGACATATATACACTAAAATATGCTAAGGTACAACAGATTATACTGAACTGGATACACAAAATGTCATGGATGTGTCATTGGATGGTATATCCGGTGGTAGCAGTAGATTTTTGTATTAAATGCAGTGTGTATGTATAGTCTAGTGTTGAACTGTTGAAAGTTAAAGTGGCAGTGTGTTGCATATCATATTGTTGGAGTTATGCTGTAGAGTGCTTGTAGGGTGTATTAGTTTTTTTTGACTGTTCTTAGTCTGATAGCCTGAGGGAAAAAGGCTACCCTCAGTTGGCTAGTGCGGGATCAAATGCTGCAGAGATGTCTTCCTGAGGGCAGCAGAAGAGAGCAGTCTGTGTGGACGGGGGCTGGAGTCACTGATGATCCTCCGGGCTTTCCTTATACACCCGCCTGGTGTAGATGGGCTGAAGGGAGGGAAGTTCCCCTCCAACAATGTGGCGGGCAGTTCACACGACCCTCTGTAGAGCTTTGCGTTGTCAGTGTTGTCTGTTCCAAACCAGGCAGTGATGCAGCCAGTAGAGGATGCTCTCCACAGTGGGGATGTATGAATGTTCTGAGGATGCTGGACTCATTCCAAACTTCCTTAGCCCGTCTCAGGAAGAAGAGGCGTTGATGTGCCTTCTTCAGCACATGTGCATCAGTGCGTGTAGACCAGGTGAGATTCTCCACTGATGTTAACGCAGAGGAACTTAAGATGCTGTTTACCCGTTCCCCAGGTGTCTTGTCAATGGTGATGGGTTTGTGTTCTCTTGCTCTGTCTCCTGAAAATCCACCACCAGCGTCCTTGGTCTTAGTCGTTGTTGAGTGAAATGAGAGGGTTCCCTGTCACCATTTAGTCAGGGTGGCTCACCTCCTCTCTGTAGGCCGTCACATCATTGTCGTGATCAAGCCTATCACCGTTGTGTCGTCAGCGAATTTGACAATGATGTTGGAGCTGTGTGTGGCTGTACAAGTCATGTGTGTACAGGGAGTACAGGAGTGGGCTGAAGACGCCAGCCCTGAGGAGCACCAGTGTTGAGGGTCACAAGCGGGGATGAAGTATTGTTGCCCCATTCTGACCACCAGACTTCCTGCCTGTCAGGACGTTCAGGATCCAGCTGTTTAGTCCCAGAGTCTGGAGTTACGCAACAAAGTGTGGCAGGCACTATGGTGTTAAATGCTGAGCTCGTAGTCCACAAAACAGCATTCTCCAACATAGGACGGTGTTCTTCTTTTCCGGTGGTGACGAGAGATCAGTGTGTAGGGTGAAAGCAATAGCATCATCTGTATAACAGTTTGCTAAGATATGCACATTGTAGCGGATCCAGTGAGGCAGGCAGCGCAGAGCACGATGTAGTCTCTCAAAACACTTGCTCAAGATGGAGTTGTGTAAGAGCACATCCCCTCCAGTCATTCAAGCATGTGATTTTTATTTTGCAATTGGTATGGGCACAATAGGGATTTTTTGAACACATGAGGGAACCACAGACAGAGAGAGGGAGAGGCTGAAAATGTCTGTGAAAAATACCGGCTAGTTAGAAATAGATGTGGCCTTTAGATGTTGTAGCAGTTTTAAAATTGGGCATACTTACTTTTAAACTGTTGCCATGGGTTGATTTTCCCAAGTGGGGGTTAAAGGTTTAAAACTATTGCATAAATATAAATTTGACTGCAGTGCTTTGTTTTGAAACATTTCGCATTCTGCCTATGATAAAACTGTCATGGACTTTTACATTACACTGTTTCCTCATGGTGGAATGATCTGCCCAACTCAAACTCCAAGCAGCTGAGTTCTTAAATTTTCAGAAATGGTGGAAGACCCATCACTTTCACTATTCACTTGACCTTCTAACTCTACTCTAGTCTCAGTCTCAGACCTCACACTCACGGACCGTTGGCTAAACGTCTGATGCATATGCACACTGTTAGATTATATATGCTCTCTGCCAGATGTTTTTGTGCCTCTCTGCAATCCCTCCTCCCTTTCTGTGCTCCTCCTCTCTCTCACACAACTACTCTGTCTTACCTCTCTCTATCTCAATCTATCACCACATGCGCACACATCTATATTTCCTCGTGAGTTCAGATGTTCAGACCAGGACGGGGGCTATAGGCCCGAAGGTTATTGAGTTTCGGTCCATGTCCTTCTGCTCAGAGTTGAGGTATCCTTGGTCAAGTGTATGCCTAATATGTCCAGAACTTCCTGGCCATACTTCCATTCTATATAACATACAGATATATCTACATCCTAATGGGCTCTAGAGGCAGCAGAAAGGAAACCCATTGTTTGCTAGACAGTCATATATGATGTCAGTGTACAATGCGTATTGGATAATCCACTACACCACCCCTTGCAATGCAACTATATAATGTGTGGAATGTAGTAATAAACGGGAAGAAGTTTGTGAGCAGACTAAAGAGGCTTCATGTTCATTTAGTTCTTTCCATGAGCTCATGCAGGACTGTGAATGGTCGGACAGGCAAATCGAAAAGATAAAGACAGAATTATGTGTTAACACCACAAAATTTTTTTTTTTTTTTTTTTTTTATGCTTTAAACGACATATAACAAAACAATACAAACAGACAAAATTCAAGCCAGGGCTAACAAAGGATAAAAAATAAATGAAGTAATATAAAATATAATTAAAAAAAAAAAAAAATCCAATCATAGACAAGCAGTGACCTTTACAATACTCAAATAATTTAAATATAGAACACAAACGGACCATTTTAATTGCCTTTCTATTAGTAATATGTTGGATAATACACAAGTAATTTTCCAACGGCTCTTTATAAAACACTGTAAAACAGGTATTTTTTTTATTTATTTTTTTAAGAAAATTTACACTATTAATGGGAAAAAACTTAACTAACAAAATAAATGGATAAATAACAAAACTTCGTTATTTACATTTCCATAATTAAAAATATCCAAAAACTAAATTTTCGAAATGCAAATTAAAATGAAAGAGTACCTTATCTTTGATAAAACAAAGAGACATCATAACCATAATTGGATTTTTAACATGACTACAGTGCCAACAAGATGTGGGGTACAGTTGTTCCAAGTTTAAAGAGCAAAAAGAGCAATTAACATCAATATCCTCCTCTTACAATTATTAAGAAAATGTTTAACAGGAAGTAGAATTTATGAATTATTTTGAAAACCGATTTCTTTTTCATATACCTTGTTTGTAACAAAAAACTTGTGTGGTAGTTAGACCAAATACAAATCCTTTCCCACATTAGGATTTCTACACAATTTTAGTCCAATAAGAAATAGAAGCAAGGCTTGGGAAGCAACCTCCTTTAAGAATAGAGAACCCGAATAGATTTGTTTTTTTTAGTCTGGTGAAAAACAATTTTTACCACATACGTGTAATCAGTTAGATTGACAAGGGCATATCGGTTCAATATCACATTTCTAAATAAAGAAACTATAAGCACGTTTACTTGCAAATAAAAACAAGAGAGAATTCCTTGGGAGTCACGGGAAAACGTGTGCAAAGAAACTTCATATGTCATAAGATAATCCTTGAGGGTTCCCAAATGACACACAAAACTAATACCCTTATCAAACCAGGCTTTTCAAACAAAAATACTTTTATGTTTAAACAAAATACAACTGATTCGTTCCAAATAAAATAACACTGCGGAGGAAAAGTTGTGGCTTGTAGATCAGTTTTTCCCCAAGCCAGCCAGAGCTTGTAGGCATGAAAGGCAATAGTTTTATTCACTGGCAATTTTCTCAATCTTATAATCACACATTAGTAAAAAAAGAAAGACCCCCGCGTTGGTCAAATAAAATTAGGGAATAAAATTCCACCTAGAAGGAGTATTCAAACAAATTTTAACCAATTAATTTTGAAGGAGTGTTTATTTAAAGTAAAGAAAATCCAGAAAGTCTAGTCCACTTTTTTTAAGGGAATTTATGACAACAGATTTACGGATGTAGTGCACCCGGTTCTTCCATAAAAAAATTAAATAAAGTCTGATTGATAGACTTTACAGTTTATTGTCTAGATATATGGTTGAAGCAATATAGATTAATCTAGAAAATTCCTTCTGCTTTTGACAGAAAACACTTCTTCCTCTGAGAGACAAATCCCTTAATAAACAAAGATTAAATTTACTTTTAATCTTTTCAAATGCAGGGTTTTAAATTCAAGGAACACTCTATCTTGTTCCGACTTTTCGAAATGACAATGCTAAGTAATTAACAGTTTCTTTAACTGGAATTCCATCCACAGATAAAAGGTGGAGGATTTTTTTTTAAAGACTAATATTTTTTTTTTTTTTTTTGTTTCACATTTTTTAATATTAAGGTACAAAACTGAAGCATTAGAAAACAACGTGATATTTTTAATTGCCTGAATGGACCTGGCTCTTCGAGTTTTTTTAAAAAGAAGCTGTATCATCCGCTAGTTGACTAATCAGATACTTCTACAGCAATATGAATTCCTTTAGATTATATCCGTAAAAAATGACAAGGCTTGAGCTACAATATAGGAGAGCTATAAGAAGCTGCACAGCCTTGCCCCGACATTGACCCCTTTCTAAAAGAAATCGCTTGTGTAGTAGCGCCATAGTCCGAACTTGCCGAGGTGGAGCTAGTTGTCCACCAGATCCAACGCGTTTCATCGCCATTACAAAAATAGGGCCCCGAACAAAGCCGCTCATAAACAGAAAAAATAAGGATGCTCAATGTGTCAAAAGCTTTGAAGAAGTCCCAACAACAAAAATTAATCTATCGTCCTCAATAGAGAGTACATCACAATTGAGGTCAAAAGACAAAATCTAATGTTATTAAAAATATGACGATTATTCATGAAACCTGACAGATTTTCATCAATAATGGAATTCAAAACCAACTAAAAAGGCTTAGAAAAAAATAAGGGCAAACAATTTATATCATTATTATTAAGAGTCAGGAGGCTGATAGCTCTCCATGTATCTAAAAGAAGAGGTGTCCATTCTGACTCAAGTCCCTCTATACCTCGCAGTTAACGGCTTTAGCGGGTCACGGTTATATGTCCGTTAATAATAAGACTAAATACACATTCGTTATTTTGAATAGAAAATCATCACTCAGACAGCAGCCATTCATCTCAATACTCCCGGTTTATTGGGGTCGTTATACATACAATATCCATGATCTGCCAGGGCTATCATAGCCAATGGGGTTGTGCACATTTGGAGAAGGAGAAGAGAAATAATAATTTTTATGAACAGGTGTTTTTATGACATTAGCAATTGGAAAAAAAAAAAAACAAAAAAAAAAAAAAAAACGGTGAATCAACTATTTTGATAATCGATTAGTCGGTTTGAGTCATTTTTTAAGGACAAAAGTTAAAATTCTGCTTGATTCCAGCGTGTTTTAAATGTGAATATGTTGAGTGTCTTCTCTCCCTGTGACAGTAAACTGGAAATCGTTGAGTGCTGGAACAAAACGAGACATTGGGACAGTCATTCCGGGCTCTGTGGGGATAACAATGATCCACATTTTTTTCTGGGGGGACAATTATAGACCAAAAACAACTAACCGATTATTGGAGGAAAATATTCAACCGAGTAATCGACTATGAAAAATAATACAAACTAATCATTATGTACAAGTGCATTGCATTGGACCCCTGGATATAAGCTGTCCTCTCTATCTCCTTAGATAAATTTTGTTCTCTGTTTTGTATTAGTAAATTTATAGATTAGATTTCTACATTTTATTCCTCGTGAGGTCCTGGCTTAACAAGAACTTCGGCTTTAATGGTTGCGTGAAGTGTGAATGGATGGTGATACCCTCGATAGTACCTATCGCACAAACATGACTAGCCTATAGCGGATGTCATCAGGAAACCTTCCACCGAGTAGGCAGGGTCCACCTTCACCGTGACCACGGATGTGGTCACCCAGAATATCTAGTTTACCCACACTCTTTTTTTACACCTACACCTTGGTTATGCCTGACTAGCTCGCAGTCGAGATTCACAGCTCGAATATGACGCTCGTACAATTGCTCTCGTTCTATATCATGACTGGGACGATTACTGAGGTCGTAATAGGCAAATCGACAAGGGACACTCCTCTTCAGGTGTAAACAATGAACACCTCTTCCTCGCTCACGCAAGACACACAGTTTAATCATGGCCACTTACTGGCCTAGCCGTGAACAGCCGTTCAACTACTAACGCTAACCATCTTAGCCATCAGCACGACGCCCTCACGATTGTTCGAACATTGACCCACGTTTACGCGCCCATGGCCCAACGCCAATATAGGCCCGGAAAAACTTCTGTCACAATACTTAACCCCCAAAAAAAACCAAAAAAAAACAACAACACGCACAGCATACAATTAATAAGGAGCACAATTCTTTTTGCACGGGTCGGAAACACAAAAGTTCGGCTGCAGGAGCTCGTAAAAAACCACGTCCCTGATCAGTGTAGCCCATCCATGGGAACCCCCCCCCCATCATGGCCACACAACAAGTGGAAAACACTTCAGACGTGTCGACAGTTCATCATCGGAATTGGTTAGAATTTTCAGGATTTTCCACGTGACATGGTCATGTCGCGTTACTTTAACGTTCCACCTGGAAACAAGACGAACTACCGTGGCGACGCGCCAACACATCCCTCAACTGACCAACAAAGAAGGGCCAAAGCACCACCGTTTTGTATTATTACCAACTGCTGTGACGAACGGAGTGCTTACAGGATAAAAACTAAATCGCTGGATTTTGCAAAAGTATCGTGAAATATTTTTCAAAGTTCGGTTCGGCATAGAATTGTCTTGTTGTGTGGACATTTCCACACCTCTACAGGTAAACGAGTGCACGAAACGAACCTCTATGTTTTTTTGGATTGGTGTTCTGACATGTCGTGTTCAACAACGAGGCCTCATGGGTGGGCCTTGGCCAATGAAGAGACTAGGTCTGTGTCCCAGCCTTACAAGTACTACAGCGACGGGGCTGACCTCGTTGCTAGGGATGATGTCTATGCATGTTTACTAAACTATGCAACACAGTGATTGAGTCTGATGAGGGGGAGAGGGACTCTGTCAGAGATTTATTCATAGATATTTGTAGCGCCGCGATATCAGTTGCCATATTAAAATAACGGTTTCACAATAAAAAGTGATACCACATTCAAATAAAGATTTTAAAGTTCAGATAATAAGTCAGCCTCTTACATGTGCACTCTCTTCATAAAACACATTAGCGGATATGCATATAAACAGCCTTTTTAATTAACGACGTAGTAGAGTACGAATAATTTAGATACATGGCTGATAGTTAAAATATGCAACAAAAAAACGTATAACAAGAAAAACCAGACTTCCATCGCCAAGAAACAGCTGTAAACTTCCCCACATCTGGTTCATGCACAAACATGGATATACATCAAAGGAAAATTTTGAGTTGGGATAACCTCCAAAAAAAACAACCCAAAGGCAATATATTTTTAAAAGCTTGTTATTGTTCAAATGCTTTCTAAAAATGATTTATCATTCCGAGGGCAGATTTTCTGGCAACCAGCCATTGAGGATAGATTGTGATTAGTCATCTGGCATACTAGTTTTAGCACTAAAAACGCTTTGAGAAATTACTCTTAGAGGCAAAAACATTTAAAGTCCTAAAATTAGGACTGGCACACCATTGTATTTTTTAAGATTATTCTCCTAAATCAGCATGTTGTTATAAGCTACTTTTGGCCTTAAGATGTTTTGTGAATCCAGGCCGCTGGTGTTTCAACAATAGGTAAAACTATGGAACACAAACGAGAACACAATAGAACAGACTTTCTTTATTCTGTGGAATATAATAGAAATATAGGCAACAAAATAAAGAAACTATTAACAAATAAACACCAAATGAACAGCACCAGAAACCAAAATGACAAAAGCAATCAGAATTAGGTATGGTGTGGGGTACATGTTCAAGTAAGATTTGCCAGGACAACATAGGTTACCTTAGCAACATTGCCTAAGAGCATCAATGCTGACAGCCATCTCTTTCTCCAGGTTAAGATGCAACCACCTGGCCATCACAACTTAATGAGCACTGTGTGTTCTGTCACCTTTCTCTCAGTCAGGTAGCGCTTTTTTGTCATGGGACCAGACAGTAGTTTCTTCACTCCCCCAGCATGAATCAGTGAGGTCTTGGTCAAGCCCATGACCATTCAAGATTCAAGAGTTGTATTCAGTCACTAATACACAATTATATATAGAGAATATATAACGCATCAGTGAATGTGAGTCAAAAAGTTCGCGCTCGCATGGACAGTGCAATTATGTAAAGAATACAACACAGGGATGAAAATATACATAATATCTATAAATATATAGCTATGAAAGAATGAAAATAAAAGTAAACAATAAAAAAAGAATAAAATATATAAAAAAAGATGTATATGCTAGATATTTAATCTAGAATGGAAAATACAATGTGCATGAAAGTGACGTGTAGGCTTAAATAATGACGATTACACAGGAAAGTACAAGAGAGGCGAATGTGGCATATGTGCATTATACTGTAAGTCTTAAATTATTAAGATACAGCAGGAATGTACAAGGAGAAAATGTGCAAACAGAAACGTATGAAACTGTGAGTATGGTCAATGTGAGGTAGAGAATGATGAATATATTAACTGTAAGAGTGAATATATTAAGTGGAGACATGACGATGTTAAGAGGGCTGATTTTTGCAGTTTAGCGAGGCACTGCTGGACCTGCGCGGGAAGCGAACTCCTCCATAATGTCCTCCTCACGTTTTTGCCCATCAGGCTACGGAAGTGCTTACCAGCGTCGGCCCCAAGCCCAGCAAAGAACAAGATCAGACAAAGATGGTTAGCTAGGGGCTGGATGGAGTCCTTGATGATTTTAACAGCTCATGGGCTTTTGGGGCAGCGTTTGAGGTAGATGTCGGTCTGTAGACGTACGAGGGATAGAAGACGCCTGAGATTTGCGGGCGCCTGCTAAGTGGCACAACTCTCCTGACCGGGTCTTGACTGGAGGCTGTTACCCATTACGCGACAACTAGAGAGTACACTGAGTCAATACAGCTTTCTAATGGCCCCTGAATAGAAGTTTTCTTTTCAGGCATTGGCTGGTGAGACCCTGATTTCGCTCCCCTCAGATGTTGCAGATGTGAGAAGGCAGTCTTTGGCTTGTGCTGGCTTTAATTAAGCCTGTGTTTGCATATGTGGGTAGATGCCAAGTCAGGTCTTCGGAGATGCTTTACGACGGCAGGGACTTGAAGATGCTCCGGCTCTCGCTTGCCACAGGGGTGTCACTCTGATCGATAAGAAGCGAGTAGAGGGCTGTCTGTGCTCTCTTCCTGAGATCTACAAGCAGCTCTTTAGTTTTGCGCACCATTCAGAGACACACTGTCCAGCACCATGCTGTGTGTTTGCTCTAGCGCTCATTTCGCAACGTATGACCGCATCAGCATAATAATTGTTGTAACGATTAATAACAATCTTGACTATGGCTGGCAATTGTTCACTCACCCTGGCCCCCCAGGGGCACTTCTTGGTACCAACCCCTCCTAACTGGCACTGGCACCATGTAACCAGGCCCGTCCCACCAACGACCCCAAACCCACTTGGTTATTTGAGAGTGCTGTTGACTGCAAGTTGTCTAGGCAGGGGCCATTTCCAGTGCCCTGCCTCACTAATGCTGGTTATAATTTTTGGTTTAGGTCATTTTTCTCATCCTTTTGTTTTGATTTCTATTTATGCGGCTTTATCTGCGCTTTAGTGGGACAGGACAGTGGAGCACGCTAATCAGGAAGTCCGCATGGGCGAAGACGTGGGGGGGGACCATTCAGCACGAAGCCATCAACCGAAAGGACAATCTAAAAAAAATCAGACTCGCACAGCAAGTCCTACGTTGTGGCTGTATCAAACATAAATGTAAATGTGATCATGTTTGATTTAGAAGCGCAATTGACTTGTGGGCACTCAATGGCAAACAGGGGACTGTCTTAAGTCAAGCACGATTAATGGTTGGGTTAGTCTTTTGTTTTCACGTGATCCTGCTTTTTTTTTTTTTCTTTTCTTTTTTGTCTCTTTTCTGTCAGAAGAGCAATCTCAGAAGGCAAAATGCCCGTACTAGGACGCATTTTTGTAATTCAGCCGAGGCCGTTACAACTGTAAACTGCTTTATACTGCACTACACAGTCAGTTCATTTCAACAACCGACTACAGCCTATTTGTATAAGCCCCTAGAAACGCTATAAATGTGTTAAATAAACTATTCCTGAATATTTTGCTAATGCTGCAATGAATGTCAAAACTATTATAAATGAATAAAGTCTTTGTCTGTCAAATAATGCGCTGAAATATTTTAGGGCATAGAAAAATATTCCTGATTTAACGGTACAAATTCTGAAAAATTATTATGAAGAGACAAACAGCATTTGTTAATAGTAATTTTTCGAATTCTTCATGGTCAACAGAATAATGTCAGAGGAAGAGATGTATTCAAATACCATGAAATTGTCTGTAATGGGCACAATAATTATGAAGGTGCAATATTGGTGTTTGGCAAATCATCATTTACTACCAAAGTTAACTGAAGGCACCTAGCATAATTCCAATGAGGCGAGCAACCATGATGCACCTTAAAAAAACACAGCTCAGGGAAACAAAAGCAATTATAGGGTATTGATCATTCTCTTTCACGTCTGTAATGTTACTGAACCTGTAACCTTTGCGTTAACACTCTCAAATCCCATTAACCTCAGACCACCCCCCATAACAACCCATACCCAAACAACACACGCCATATACAAAGAGCCAGTTACTGTCGCATGGCATACCCAACAGTATGTACCTCGTTACCACACACACATTCCACATACACACCACACAATGAACCCACAAAACACCTACCACACTTCGATCACTCTTACAATTTTCAAAATCCGTCCTCACCAGTTTTCCACCGGTAGCTTAAAAAAGGTGATTGATAAAAAACCCCCAACGCGCCAAGGGCCGTGTTTTGTCACGCCAGCCCACCTGACAGGCAGACAGTCCTTCTGAATACAAAAGAAAATATCCAAAAACCATATATTACTGTTTATCAGCCATGCTGTTTTATATCGTAGGGCACTGATGCACTATTCTTTACAAAACTACCCCTAAACGACAGACATTATTGTCAGTGTCCGTAGCTGTAGTCTGATATCAAAGACCCTATGTCGCTCCAGCGTCCATTAAGCGTTAGTGCACAGCTGTTACTGTACCCCCACCGGGTATTTTATTCACTCACAGTGGTTTTGCTTTCTGTACCATGACATTCTGCGTAATTGATTATAGCACAAATACGATCTGAGCATTCCAAATCTATTCGTGTTGACAGAAACCGAAGAATCTGTTGTAAGAAGCGCACAAGTTGTGGCATCTGGGCAGATGAATATGATACTTCAAGGCAGGCTCTATTTGAGGTTTGTATGCAAAGAGCTATAGTAAGAAATGGCCTTTTTAGTGATTTTCTCATCTTTGGCCGTATCCTGCAAAAGGTAAAAATGAGGATACATCACAAAGGCTTTGGTTTTTTTGCGAAATTGTCCGGCTGGTCCAACGCCGTCAATGACTTCCGAGATTTATTGACGCACGACTTGAGTCTGTCCGCCCGATTTGAGAGAAAAAAATAATACCCTCGAGATGAAACAGACGTTTCCTTCTTCGCAGTATTTGAGGTTGATGCTGTTCCCAGGTGGAGCGAGGCAGGGTGCATGGGCTTATCATCTTGCATCAGTACATAAATGATGAATATTCAGTGTTGCAGAACTATTTCCTCTGTTTTCTGTCTTCGGGAGGGCTGATTTTCCGTACCGTGATCTGAAGAGAAAGCCATTGTATGTTCAGGACGATAGATGGACTCTCACGAGAGTTCACTTATCGTCATCTCAGGATGAAGTATCTGGTATGATTTGGTGTTGGATACTCTGGTGTATACATCCACAGGCACTATCCTTCTTGCTTTAGTGAACGTTACATTGTCTTTAACTAGAGAGAAGGGAAATGTGTGAATACACTTGGCCAAAATCTTTTTCACATTCATAAATATCTCTGAGTATGAAAATTGCATTGCACTTTTTTCTTTTTGTCTGATTAAGAGTACAACTCTTTCTTACAATTCATCTTATCTTAATGGTAATTATGTTTTTATTCACTCTTACTTGTGCTTTAAGTCTTATTGCAGTCAGGCTATACTTCATACCTGTCAAGCGAGTGAAAGATGTGTGTCTTTGTGTCAGGATTGTTTTTTCTCCGCTATGCGATTCAGCATCTTGATACTGCATTCCTATATGAATGAAAAATGCAAGGTTTTTATTACTGTGAATGTACATAACCATAATGTGGAAAACACTAAATTTAGTATTTTCAATAGAATTCAGCTTTATTCGTAAATAATGAACTTGCCAAATGTAGGTGCCTCCTTGGTTCCATTTTCCTACAAAAAGAGAGCAGTTGTAAACAGTTTAATATACACTATCATACAATGAATTCTTTAATTGATCAAGGTACTATGTTCTTATAAGCTATCGCTTTCAGTTGTTTCAGACTTTTTTTTTGATATTGCACAGACGTTTGTTTGTTTTTTGATAGAGCACAGTACAAAACACATTATCTGGGGGACATTTTATACAATAACCACGTAGTCGCCAGCCCTAATGCAACACCGGGGCAGGACCCGAGAGAAAGCCAAAAGTAAATCGGGCAATAATACAATCAAATAATCATAATACTAACATGATAAAAGCATATCGGTAAAAATAGTAAATCACAGAATGGCCTCCATTAGATCAAATGACAAAACTCTTAGAGACTATAGAAATCGCGGCAGTTTTTCGCAATAGATTATAGTATCAGTTTGCTGGAGGAGGGGGGGATTAGACAACTCTTTTCAGATGACTTTCGTCATATATAGGTATTTCCGAATAAGGAGTGCATGCAAGTCATCAGAAACTGTTAAGTAATCTGTCAATAGATGACTAGCAGTATTTTTCTCTGAGTAAGTTACACTCATAAAAATAGAAGGTGCGTAAAAGGGTTCTTCACATCGGAAAAGTGCAAATTACAACTAGTCAATTTTTGTTTCTACACGGAACGCATGTGCAGTCAAGGTTTTTTTAAAGTAATCCATCTCTATATCTTAGCATATTTGTGAATGCTGAAGAACCGTTCTTTCGCCTACAAAGATAACTCGTTTGTGAAAGAGCAAAACAGGTTTCGTACCGGCATGCGTGAAGCAGCTCTTTATTTTTAAGAGTGGTATGTAATTATACCATATCTCATAAATTCGAGCAATTCTATCCTTTTTTTATTAGTCCTTATGCATAGCTGACAATTCACATTATAATATGCCTTAAGCTAGATACTCGTTAATCCACTTTTCAGTTATCGGAGTGGCGTAAATCGTGAGAGTCGGGGTATCGTTTGCTGCGGTGGCCGGTACTGTGTATGAGACCTCTTAGAATTTAGTCGCTTTTCAGTGGTTGGTCAGATTTCCTAGGTTTTAAAATGAGTACGTTCCTTTGGTCTGCTGCATGCTATTATAATAGTATAGTACTGAAATTATGATGTTAATGCACCTAGCAGAATCTAGACTAGGGCCAGGTTGTCGTGTCCACTGGTGACAATGGACCCATTATAAAATATGTATTTACCTTTATAACACTATACTTTTATATATATATTATTTACCTTGTTTATAAATATACAAATAAACTAAGTTAATGCTGCTGCTGTGAGGTTTGCTCCTAGCAGCGTCATGTGAGGAGACATAGATGACAAGACTTGACGTATTATACCTTCTTCTGGACTGCAGTTATCCTGCTCTCGTCGGCATCTTTTTTTTTGGCCATCTTTTTGAAAGTTTGTGAAGCAAAAGCTATAGTAGATTTTTTCTTTTGGCTGTTTGAGCAAATAGGTAAGGCAAAAAAAATATTTTATAATATATTCTCCTCATTCAACGCGGCTATAAAATTTAACACGGCACACTATAATTGTCTTTCCCTTCAGATAAACTGGCCGGCAAAGGTGAAATTTCTATTCTATGTCTAATTCCCGCCATGTCTGTTGCATGTGGATATTCTAGCATCACAAGCTTATGTCCCTGATCCGGTAGTTCGCTTTTACGGCGCCCCCATGATCAGAAGAACCTGCAGTTGCAGACTCAGCAGAGACCATTGATGAAACTGGTGCTGACAGAACGCGCCAGTCTACAGGTCACAGGTGCAGCATCATTGGTGGCACAATGTTATTTACTGAGTGCAAGCTAAGGTAGAATGTAGTTCATCGATGAGGGCAAAATGTAATAGTGGTCAGTAAGTGCCTTGCTGTAAAAATTTTCCTTAAGTGCCACTTCTTATGTCACATGGGTCATAGCACTTCTGGCAATAATTATCATTTTGTCTCGATGAAAAGTGAATTGAATTGAATGTATAGCTATAATGGAAGCGATTATACGGTAAAGGTGGGCTATAGTAGAAAAAAACAAATCTGAAGTGTGTTCTACTTGATTCATTAACATCATTATGGTCAATTACTCGCAAACACTTATTGTTTTAAATATTGTGTTGGCCTGCAATGAGGTTCACGTTACTATGTAATGGATTTGTAATACAACTGTTTTTAAAGAACCTCAGTTTATTTTTTGTGGGGCCGGTCCACCCGCAACAAACCCCAAAAGGTAGCTCGCGTACGCAAATATTTTTTACACAAAAAAAAAAAACACAAAAGAATGAGCTCATGTGAAGCAAGTGCCTGCAAGGCCTGGAAGTCACGTACATCACGAGGATTGAGGCGCCTGAAAAAAGTAAAGTGCATGAGGGACTTGTGCGCAGAGGTGCTTGTTTCCTAATGGGCAAGTAAAAGTAGACATTTGTGAGCAGAATAAAGTGGAAACCCCGCTTTCATCACTTATAATCCATCTACAATCAAGGAGAAATTAAATGGCCAAGTGATGGGATCGGTCGTTGTTGAATGGGCGATGAAAGTGTGCCGCAAAGAATCACACAGGACACAACATTCCAATGGATCGTGCCCTGTCATCCTCAGATATGTGACAGATGCAATTCATAAAAGATTGGTTGCTGTGGTTGACTGCGAGGCATCTACTGGGCAGTATTTTGTGGAGACTGCTGAAAAGAATTCTGCATAAAACGTCAATCTATGGATATAAGCATTTGGTGTTATTGCAGTGCAACGGATGGTGCATGCCGAACATGCAGGGCGCGGTAGGCAAATGTTTTTTCGTGCTGGCCTTCTCAGTGAGCAGGTCCCTAACTCAAATCGATGTGTGGTGCTATCCGCCACGTTCTGAACTTAGTGTTGTCTGTACACAACAGGCAGTGTATGCTTACAGCATAGTGCATCACTGTTCGGTTTCCTAAATGATGTTGCTGTCCCTTCCTACATGAGATCGTGTAAAAAGGATGCAGAAGTGGCAGGCGAAATAAGTGCAGAATCTGTGAACCGTCAAAGTTAGACTTTGTCCAATTGGGCCAAACCACAGCTGGAAAGGGGCAAAGGATGCTGCTCTGAGAAAGGTGTTTGGGTGTTTTGGAAAGCCGCTGAAAGTGCCATGTTCATTGACCTGATCTTGACATTAGCGAGCAATGCGTAGAGGACAAAACAATGCAGTCAGACATGGCTAGGGTTAAGGCTACAGGATTCATGGAGGGCCTCCTGAAATACAACAGACCATTCTCACAGCTCACAACTTTTCTTCATGTTTTTGAGCACACTGGATACGCCTTATCAAAATATCTCCATACAAGCGGAATGGATCTACTCACAACACATGGCATCTACAGTTGTGGGCACGGCCCGATGGCTTAAAGAAGTGTGAGGGATTTCAGTGGGGCCCCAAAAGCTGCGAGGCCAATTTGTGGAAGTGGGTGCCTTATGACGAGCTTCTGGAAAGGATTGTGAGATGGGTGGTGCAGGTAGCCCTACCTGAAAAACTGGTGAGAAAAGAAGAAGACCATGCCAGGAGAGTTGGCAGAAGGTGAACCGCCACTGGAAGCAGATGGAGAGAGACTTTGAGGTCAGTAGTTTATAATGTAATAATGGACACTGTGATGGAGAGTATCACTCAGCGCAGCGCTTTGCTGCAAGTGAAAACTCTGCCCTGATTTTGCCTGCCTTGACCCAAAAAACTTCCCTGAGTTATTGGGTACAGGGGTCTTGTTACGATCATCGATGCAGAAACCTCAGCAACTGTTTGCTGAAATTTTGATTCAAAGAGGCCACTGCTGGCACTTTGCAGGCTGAGGTGTTAAGGGTCCTTGCCCGACAGAGGAGAAAGATTGTAAAACGTCCCGGGCTCTTGAAAGACTACCAGGTGAGCGACATAGCACAGGCCGTCTGATGCAAGCTGAAGGGCATGTGGTAATGATAACATTACACATGCTGTGGAAGGGCGCAGAGGCTGGTTAACAAGAATGCTCTGTATGTGTAAAACACTGTGCCATTTGTGTGTATCTTGTGCCTAGGCACAATACCAGTCTGTTGATAGATGCTACCCATGTTCATTGGACGGGCCTACAATTCTGTTGACATTATCGACCACGGACTCAAGTGGGTCTGGCGAGAGGAGCTTTTCCCACCCTTAAGTTTGGTTAAAACAGACTTAGAAGCACACTAACACGAAGAGCACTATGAAGCCTTTATGCTTATGTCAACAGAGTAAGACATTCTGATGTCCTTGGACTCTGATTAGGGGTATAAACACGGTTGCAGATACCAGTGACCCTACTGCGACTGCAACTCCTGTTTTGAGGGAGTGTGTGTGTGTGTGTGTGTGTGTGAGAGAGAGAGAGAGAGAGTAGAGGAGAGAGTGGGTTGGTGTGTGTGTGTGTGTGTTAGTGAGAGAGAGAGAGAGAGAGAGAGTGTGTGTGTGTGTGTGTGTGTCGTGTGTATGTACACAGTGCTACAATGCCCCAATACCACTTATGTTTGTGTATAGTCAAAGCATCTATATTAGCAACTGTTAAATGGTCTGTTTAGGTCTGTTCTAAACATGCATATGCATAGGCACAATCCCTTTGGGGAAAAACGTGTCTGGTCATTTATTTTTTTTCGGTTATTACTGTATGTTGTTGTTGACGTCAAGATCTTTTAAATAATAATTATTAGACTTGGTATTTTATGTTGTTGTGCAGTCATTTCATTGTAATTTTAGATTTCAGCATTTGCTTATTTACAGGGAACTTCACTGTTCACTATATAAGCTACAACGTCAACATGCATTTGTGCAGTGCAATCTAGTGGTGAGATTGCAGGGTATTAACTCTGTAGAACGCATAGAAACAAAACCTAAAACATGACGTGGCGTTGTCAAGGTAGCAATTTCACTGGATCTAAACAAATCAATCTAACTATAGATGAGACCAGTGAGCGGTGGCTTTCTTAATATATATAACATGATTTTGCAGGGTTCTTTGACGTTAGTAGTATATTTTTTAAGCATTTTTTTTCCCGGTAGATTTTTTTGGTCCCACTCCGCCCCTGACACTTATAAAACATGTGATATAGAATTCTCTGTGCATCAGCGAATTACTTTTGACCAGCAATTCACCCCTGCCTACTTGTCATAGTTTACAAGTAACTTATTTCTTACTACTAGTGACAATGGTTATTAGTATCTACTTCAGGCTCGAAAACTATTAGGGCTACCTATACGAATTATAAATCATAATTAACACTAACTACATTACCAATAAATAAATAAATCTGTAAAAATCAAGTAGGGTCTCATAAGTAGGCTAAGGTATTGACATCTAATATAAATATTGAGTAATGGAAAAAACTTAAGACAAGAAAAAACGTCATGGAAATAAAGACTAGGTAATTTGACACACTTTTTATATTTTATACAATCTGTGTCGAAACGGTTATAACATACTGTACTGTAGTGTTGCCATGTATGATTATTACATATAAATGAACACCGTTTGCAAAGGTTTCTAAAACACTTTCAAAGGGTCACCGAGCAGTAGCGTGACTATTATGCGTCTTACCGTGCAGGTCGGCGGGAACGCGTGATAGCGGAGCGCGAGCAGAGGCAGCATCGCTGAAGCAGCAAAGAGCACGCTGATGGACTGGATGAGGCACACCTGTCGCCGCAGTGGTGGTACTTTGCCCTCAGACGGCTCACGGGCTCGGCTCCATTAAAACTGCATGGACTTGACAGGCTGTCTCTTCGTTTGTCATCTCCATAACGGACAGTTTAAAAAGCGCCGCTCCATGCCCTCAGACTCCTCTCTATATATGCATTTTCTAACCCACGTGTTTTCTTCAACGCCCAATATAAACAGCCTACTCGTGGAGTTTCGATACATATGAAAACATGAGGCTCTCAGTCCAGTCCATCCAGTGTCACTTCCTGCTCAAGCAAAGACCTGCTAAAAATGACTTCGAGCCAAAATAATAGCCTTCCAGCCCTGGGGAAATAAACAATTAAATGACGCTTCGTCATAGTGGTGTGTTTGAAGCTGTGTGAAGCAGTGCTTCTCCGCCTACACAGAGCCTGCACACCTCTATCTATCCAGGTCTCTAACCCAGGTCTATCTATCTATCCTGGTCCCTAACTGTTGATTATTATTCTGTTTTTTTAATAATAATATAAAATGAATTCCTGGTAAAAAAAAAAAAAAAAAAAAACGTGTGAGCAAAGTCAGTATATGTTTTAGTCCAAGGCAATAACATTTTTGGAAAAAACAAAAAATAACCCCTCAGGTCAAAATGATCAGAACACAAAATGAAAGTTAAGCCGTGCTTAATGACTCAAATATGAATTTGTGTTGGGATACAGAATCACAGATTGATTATTAACCTACATATGAGCCCTGTTAATATTATCAATCATTATGTTTTCTGTGGGGAGCCAAGTTCAAAAAAAGATACACTTCTTTGACCTTTTTTGACAACATGCATTAGTTTACACTATACATGGGGTAAGTTGTCACAGGGGAAATGGAGATATTGGAGATACAAAAAATACTGGAACTAGCAAAAAAAAAAATAAATTGTATAAAGTTTTTTAACTACATTAGGCTTGTTGTTTTTTAGAGTACAATCACAACAGCGTCCATCTTTTATTTTAATAGGCAAAACTGCCATCATAGAAATAGGCATTTGCTTGTCAAGTCCTGAATGCAACAACACTATAAAAATCAAAGAAAGTTTCAATGAAAGGGGGCAAAACAGGATAGAAAATAGGCCTACTTCTAAATGATGAATTTTTTTTTTTTTTTTTTTTTTTTTTTGATGAACTTGCTTATATTGCAACAATGTGGACGTGAGAGTGTGAAGAATATTTTAAAATTTTAGAAAGGCAGTTCATTACCCCTTTAAAGCTGGTCTGTTCATCGTATTACTCGTCTACAGTATAGGCACAGATTGATGGGCGGCGGGGCTAAAAGAGCCATAATGATGTAGAAGCATGGGCATTGATCATCTGCGAAGGGGCGGGCTTTTGCTCACACACTATGACGTCATACTAAAGATGAAACCCCCCCCCCCCCCCCGAAAACGTCTCATTTACTCGATGTATGCTGTCACAAGTTAGGTTGCATATATATATATATACATACAATATACAATATATATACATATATACATACATATACATATATACACACACATACATATATATATATATAATATATATATATATATAGTATATATATATATAGCATATATATACAATATATATATATATATGACTATATGAATTACAGAGTTGTTTGTGGGTGGGGAGCAAATTCAACGGGCGATCTGGCGATGACGTCATAGGTTGTGTTGCATTGTGGTCTATAGGAGCGCAGCCTGAAGTGTGCAGACTCACTCCCCCCCCCCCCCCCCCCACCCCGGTCAAAATCGAGTGGTGGTGCAGTGTATGTCCTCGTCCACATTCGGGAAGTGGAACGCACTTCAAAATAGTGGCGTGGATTCAGCCAGAGGTAGTAGTAGTGCTCAGGGATGGCGTTTTTGTATTAATGAGGGAAGTGCTGAGTTCTGAAACTGACAAGGATGTTTTTATAGTACATGTTAGGGTTACCTCTTAGATGTTAGAAGATTTTGATTTCTCAATTCAGGATTCCAGATAAAGCACAACTAATAAGCATGTGAGTTGATTCACTTTACAAGCACCACTCAGAATATTAAATAGCTACAATATTTTTTCAAGCCAAACATAATGGTAAAAAAAGAGAAAATTTTAACACACAACGTGATATTTATAAACAATATGCTTGTCCACAGAACACATTATCTAGTTGACTCTTGCATGAATGTAACCCTGTGTTGTTTAAAATGTTCTCAAAAATATTTACCATAACATATTTATGAAACCCTATCATAGCACAGAAGTCACATTAGGTGCCAAATAAAATTTGACGGGACAACTGGTCTAGATGGGCATTCATACTAATTGAACGGCTCTACTCCTTTGTTTATATTTTGACATGGCAGGACTCTGGGAGGAGACTATAAACAAGATGTGTGATCTAGGAATGGCACACGACCCTGGGGGTCAGGGATGATCACGTCATGTGCATGAATCTTAGATATATATTGCAAGTGGACTCCGAGAAACGATTATAAAAATTTTTAGAAAAGGCTAGTTCATGACGGCCTCTTTAAAGCTGTCTCCATCGTATTGGGACGGGGCTCGCTTACTATAAATGCACCAGATTGATGGCGGGGCTTAAAGAGACACTGTATATGTAGGACGTTAGGCAGTGATCATACCTGCGAGCGCGGACCATATCTGCTCATCGCTGGGTGACGTCATACTAAGGAATGCAAACGAAACAAGGGCTTGCATTCTTAGTTCATTTTTTTATGCAGCTATCTAGCATTTCGTCAAGCTTCCTCTCTGTCATCATTTGACATCAGATGTACTGTCATGATTATGTTGGCTATGCGTGCCACTAGTTCTGGCGGAAGCCCTTTCAATGGGCTGAACTGTGAAGAGTCCTAAGGAGCGGCTCTTCATCCACTTAGAATCGGCCCTATGGAGTTGGTTTATTGTTTACGATTTTTTCCCCGGGGCCTTACAAATTTGTTTGGTGGCAGCACATCTATCTGAATCGGGTATGCTTGGTCTGATTATAAATGTAATATATGCATTACAGAGTTTGTTTGGGGTGGGGAGACATTAAACGGCTATCTGCGATGGACGTTCATAGGTGTGTTGCATTGTGGTCTATACAGATTCGCTGACGTGTGCAGCCAGTTCGCTCCCCATGCGGTGCAAATCGGATGGGTCAAGTTGTATGTCGCACGTAAACTCCGCTCTTGTCACAAGGATTCGCGAAAGTGGAACACACTTCAATAGTGGTGGGTGGATGCTCCATGAGGGGTAAGTGGCTCAGGGATGGCGTTGTTTTGTATTACTGAGGAAATTGCTGAGTTGCTGAAAATTGGACAGGATGTTGTTATAGTTTACAGTGACCTCTTCAGATGTTAGAATATGTTGATTCTCAATTCAGGATCTCCAGTAAAGCACTAAATAAGATAGGCATGTGAGTTGATTCACGTGACAAGGCTACCACCCAAAATATTAAATAGGCGTAACAATATTTTTCCAAAAAAAAAAAAAAAAAAAAAAAAAAAGCACATAATTTTAAATAGAAAATATTAACACCACTTGATTTTATAAATCATATGGCCTTGTCCACGCGAACACATTATGTAGTTGACTCTTGCATGAATGTCACCTGTGTTGTTTAAAATGTATGTTATCAAAAATATATACCATAACATATTTATGAAACACTATCATAGCCACAGAAGTCACATTAAGTTCCAAATAAAATTAGACCAAAAACTGCTAGATGCATATGTTTGGTGCAGCACTCTATATGAATAGGTATGCTTGGGCTTATTTATA
>NC_056604.1:20741194-20803923 GCF_018340385.1 Cyprinus carpio
ACAAGGTTACATTACCTCTTTTTTTAAAACATGTTTGAATTGGGCTGCAAACATATTTATTAAACATATATGCACCTGTATAAATACTCGATTCTTCCACAGAAAAACAATATGTGACCCTGGACCACAATGGCAGTCTTATGTCACTGGGGTATATTTATAGCAACAGCCAAAAATACATTGTATGGGTCAAAATTATAGATTTTTCTTTTATGCAAAAAAAAAAAAAATTTAGGATATAAAGTAAAGATCATGTTCCATGAAGCTATTTTTTACATTTCATACTGTAAATACATTAAAACTTAATTTTTGATTAGTAATATGCATTGCTAAGGACTTCATTTGGACAAATTTAAAGGCGATTTTCTCAATATTTTGATTTTATGCACCCTCAGATCCCAGATTTTCAAATAGTTGTATCTCGGCCTAACAAATCATACATCAATGGAAAGCTTATTTATTCAGCTTTCAGATGATAAATCATGAAAAAATTTACCCTTATGACTGGGTTTGTGGTCCAGGGTCACATATATAAACTATGGTGTTTTTCATATGCTATTTTAATAGGGTCTATTTGAAAAGGGCAGGTCAATGGATGATAAGCATCTTGCAGCACCATGATTTATCTAAACCCAATGATGTATTATGAATTACAAAATGACATTATGGTGACATTATAGATTTAAAAATATGTTTGATCAGAGATGGCCTAAAAAGTTCAAGAACTTACTGCTCTAATTGACATCCAAGTAATATCCAGTTTGGACCCAAAATGTAGTCACCACACCAGTACTCAGGCCCCTAAGCAGTCTTCTAGGATGTGTAAAAGGGCTTGAGAACAGGTTTGTTCTTGATAAGCTTTTTGCTCCAGGACAGGAATTATGTGCTGTGTGATTGAGTTTAAACAATATGATAACATCTCTTGTAGGGGACATGAGGAACAGCCTCAGTGTTTCAGAACGCTCCCTTTATCTTTGACTGTCAATGTCTTATCAATTTAGTTTGTAAAGAAGAGCAGCATTTTGTGTTTTTGGTTTGAATTTCTTTTCTTGTGTATATAACTCTAAAAGATAGTGTACTTCTTTCATATTCTGTGATGAATGCTAATGCTAACATCTTATTAATTTACACTTTTCAAAAGTTCGGGGTCATTTGATGTATACATTTAATTTTATTTTAAGAAATGCAATATTATTATTCAGCAAGGGGTGCATCAATTGATCTAAAAGGGCAGTAAATTCTTCATAATTGTTGAAAATTATTTGTTTTCAGCATTGATAAGAATAATAGATGTTTCTTGAGCAGCAAATCATAGAATGATTTCTGAAGGATCATGTGACACTGAAGACTGGAGTATTGATGCTGAAAATTCAGCTTTGCATCACAGGAATAAATTGCATTTTATAATACTAAACAGTTGCTTTTGACCTAATAATATTTCACAATATTACTGTTTTTAGTATATTTTTGGTCAAATAAATGCAGCACTGGTAAGCTCATGACTCGGAGAGAGAGAGAAAACATTTGATGATAGATGGATTCAGGCTAATTAATTTATTCTTAATTCGTGCAGTTGAGTAGTATTCTGCTTTTCAGTTCCTTTCAACATTCCGAAGCGAATTTTGTAGTATTCCCACTCTGTTCCTGTCCCGTCATGTTATAAGAACATACAATAAGAGCTGATCCACAAGTCAACACCTGTGTCAATACTTGCATGTGTGCAACATGTTGCCAACATTAGTTAACTCCCTATTCTCTTAACCAGCTATCACTTAACCTGCCAACATCATCATTTTCTGTCCCAAACTTTCGTAAAAAGAGAGCGTTTTCAATTTGTAGTCCTTAATCAGTCTCTTGATCAAGGCATTACATGAAAGTGGTTAATGAATCAAATTATTGCCTGTTAAGTATATTAAATGTAAAAGAAATATCTTAAACAACACTTTTAAATGTAGTCTTACCTTAGGATGCATTCTCTTCTTCAGTGCACGAGTGTATGTCCAGTGCAGGTGTGTGTGATGCAGGGGTCACTTGTTGGACCGTGAGTGTTGCTGGAGGGAGGGAGGTGTCTGTGTCCACCGCCGCCTGCATGTGATCTGTTGAGGGGTCTTTGGAGGAAATATACAGACATGCACACGTATACACACAAACACATAGTGCGTCATAGCAAGAGTAATTGTGTGCATCTGCTGCTCTTTATTGGGTAGGTGAATGACCTGCAGGCTTCTTTTCTTCACAATGAGCCTTTATCTCTCATCCAGACTCAACACACACAATCAGTAGCCGCTGCTAATTTTCACTTGTGAATACTGCTCAGTCAGCAACCTAATCGCTGCACTATGAAATCAATGGTGATTGTTCATTATGTGCTATGCTGAAGTCTTCACAATAATACCTAAAGTCTGTATACAAGAGCAATTGAGTGACAGTGCATTTCTTATACAGATGCACCGTAACCTGTGATCATATGGTTCTGTTTTCTGCCTGTGTCCGTTTCATTTCCTGTGTAATGTTAATCCATTCAGCCAATGAACAGCAATGGAAAATGTTAAATGACTCAACAGATTTCACCTTTGCCCTTTCCCATCTCAGGTAATTAAAATATCCCAACACACACACACACACACACACACACACACACACACATACAATAACCTCATATAATTACTCAGGCTTTCAGGTAAAACACTAAATATGATGAACTATGATTACTTCAAACTGAAATAAAAATATAAAAGCATAAAATATAAATGTTGAATAAAAGTAAGTAAATTAAATCTTAAAAGCTGTGTAGACAAAAAAAAACTAAGTAAAGTAGCAAAAGACAGCAAAATTGCTAAAACTTTTAAATACAAATGAAAGTATAATACTATAAAAATCTAATTAAAAATATTAGCAAAAACTATAATAGCACAATGAAGATACTAAAATAACACGTGACTGGCTTTTGTTAATCAGCCTGAGGGTTTGTAGACTCTGGTTAGCACACACACACACACACACACACACACACACACACACACAGAGAGAGAAAGAGAGAAAACACAACCAGTTCTGACAGGAATCATTTCATTTAATTAGAGGAAATTGTATTGTTGGTTTAAAATGGAATCCTACCTTCATATAACAACAATTCTGTAGGAATATAGGTGACACTTCTGGAAAAGTAAATAATAATAATAATAATAATAATCAAACATGTAAAACAGTTCATACAGCTGACAGTTGACATTAGATAAAATCAGCTTATAGGAAATTTCGTGTGAGCAATGTTTTATAATATTAGCAAAAACGTCAAAAGTCAAGTTTGGTAAAGAGGCTCAAATAAACAGGCTACCCATAATCCCTTGCCAATGAATAATGTGTGTTTTGGTAAAGCATAATAAAGACATGTAATGTACATATTTGTTATTTAGAACTAATAATATTTAGAATACATTTTGTTGAAAAAAGTTACATTTTGTTTCAAGTTACCATTCGAGTGATTAGTGTTCTCTTTGGTAAAGTAGGCTGGTGCATTGAGGTGACTGTGGATAAGCCTTTGGAGTTGCACAACTAACTGATACTTAAACAAACATGCATTTTTGGTTGAAACTTTATATTAATATGTTTCTAAATATGTTTTTAGCTGATTTAACTCAAAGTTTTTCATTAGTTGAGTATATTAAAATCGTCTTGAAGGTTGCTTTAATTTTTGAGTTTTCTTAACAGATAGATAGATGGACAGAAAGGCAGAGATTTAAAAAAAAAACATGAATAAATTATGCATTTACTGTTAAAGGTTTATTGTTTTACTGTTTGCTGACTGTATGGCTGTCAGTGTATTTGAGTAACATGTGCATTAATGATCCTATTGCACTACTTTGCCTTTCCAAGTTCTACAAGATTTCAAAGATCACAGGTCACGTAAAGCTGTATGTAAGAATTAGGCTATGACAAATTAAAACAACTTGTTGCTAACTGATAATTTGCTAAACAATATATCTGTAGTTGACACGACAAGAATGTTAGGCTGAACAAGACATTTTTATTTAGTGGCTAAACATTCATATTGGTTAAACAAAGTAGTGTCACTGTTATTACCTGCCTCCCAGCCTGGTGAGAAACGTGGATTTTGAGTTTTCCCCCCTAAGCCAGCGTTCAAGGTGCAGATAATCACCTGTTCCGTTCCAGGAAGCAACTTACATCCGAGTCTACTGATGCGGTTCACTGATGGCTGTCATTTAAAGGATGTCATATTTTTCATCATAACAAGTTTCAAAGGTGTTACATGTGTAAAGGGTCTATGAGGATTTACGTGCGATGAAAGGTACAGCCAAGCTTTCATGTTTGTTATGCGTATGGGCCATAATTTGCCTTAATTACCACCGCAATGCACTACACACTTCCTACATAAGCTGAGACTATAAACACTCAAACACTCAGAAAGTAACCACTAATGAAAGACCCATTCTTTCTTTCTTTTTTCTTTTTTCATGTTTAATTAGGGTAATTGCCGTAGGTCCATTAAAACACGGAGCAGGTTGCTCTTCCACACTTGAGCTCGACGTCTTGCTCTTGCACATAGCCTCATTGTGGTCAGGACAGTTTGGATACAACCATGCAGACACTTTATGTCATGTTTTGGCTGTCTGTTGTTTCTGCTGTAGAGTGCCTGGATTCCAACATTATCCACTCTTCCAGAGAAATGACAAACTCTCAAGAGGTAAGAATTTCTATTCTTAAACCTTAATTTTTTATTTTTGCTTTTGTATACTTATGCTGGAACAATTTTACAAAGCTAAAGAACACACAAAGTTTATTGGCATTTATAATAATATAATTTCTTTATATATACAGTATCTGTATATATATACAGTATCTGTATATATATATATATATATGTGTGTGTGCATTATATATATATATATATATATGTGTGTGTGCATGTGACTATCATTAAAAACAGAGTAACTCTACTTGTTGTCACTAATTCGGTCTGTTTGACAATCTCTTCCAGTCAGTATTGCATCTACAGAGTGATACAGTTGCAAATTCCCATAATTCTGTTAGAAGAACCTCAGCTGTGCAGGGAACCAGAACAGCTTCACCTCCTGCACAAGACTGCACCGCTGCACAAGTAAGATTTTGTTCAAGTAGAAGAAGCTGTGTTCAACCATGGTTTAATATCAAACCTGCAATCCTGATTTTTCTGAATATTTAAGCTGTCTTTATTCACATTCTGTCTTTCACAGCAACTGAATGCAAAGGCTCAAAGAAGAAACAGCACAGTTCTGCCAAGACAAAAGTTCAGCTGGATGTGCGAGGAAGTCAAAAAGGTAAGGACAGAGTTTTAGGGGGATTTTTAAAATCATGTTTTTGGGTCATAACTTTGGTCATGTTGCTATATTATTGGCTATTACTAATTTTCCCCATGGAAAACATTATGAAAACATTTACAACATACATTCTCTGCACATGTGTATTTTGCTGTGTCAACAACAGGATATTACAGTACAATAAGCACAGAGATTAAAATGACAAATTATCAAACTGTTAAGTTAAAATGAACAGTTCCTAAAAGTGAATTGATAAAGCAGGATGATGTTATGGCTGGTAATCAATTTTTTGTTTGACGTAATTTTAAGAAAAAAAGTTTGAATGTATGAGAAAAAAAGCATTTAGTCTTAAATCTAAGAATACAGAATATAAATATATTACAAAGAATTTAAGTTGTTTCCATCTGTTTTTCAGCTTTTAATTAATTAGGCCTTACTACTCCATTAAAAAAAAAAACAGTCAAAATGACAATATGAAAAGTGAACTCTTAAATGACAAGGTAAAATATCTTCTTTTTTATGCCTCTGCCTTATGTATTGTGTCAGAAGGGTTTTCTTTTACCACGATTTTATGTAGATAGAAAACAACTGATAATTGAAAATTGGAAATGTGTACCAGTAGGCTATTTGTGCAAATGTGTGCTTTAAATTGCTTTTAATGTCAAATTAAACTCTAAAACTGTGACCAAGAGTACCATTACCTTAAACACATTGTTTGCTTAACAGAATGTTTAAAAGTCAAAAACAACAAAAAAAAGAATTTTCAAACTTGAAACTTTTCTGGTTCGTTCGGAAACGTATGTGACGTCATCGGCTCCAGCACTGCCCCTTTAAGAAAAACTCAAGTCCTTCTTGGTTTGACTGCAGTGATTACTTTATTTGACTCACTGACCCTCACGGTGATTGTCCGCCCGCAGCGCCCGAGATGTCCCCGTGCGTGCGCTCGCGCGACTGTGAGGAAGGTCTGTGCTGCGCGCTCTACTTGACTGGGAGGAGATGTCAGCGCGTGCCCGCGCTGGGCGAAGTGTGCCTGCTGCGGGGACGCGCCAAATTCCGCAGAAGACTGGAGCGCTGCGACTGCGACGAGAAGCTGTTCTGCCGCGCGCAGCCCCACAGCCCTCGCGGACAGGGCGTGTGCCACCCAGACCCGAGGAGCTGACCACAGACAAACACAGTCTGCTCCTGATCAAAACTAACCAGAAACATGACCAGACACGCCATCAGGGCGCGTGGTTAAAGTGTTTTCGAGGTAAGGACAACGAGGTTGTTCTAAATAAAGTTGTTTCTATAATTCTTTTGCTTTTAAAGCATGTAGAAGTATAATAAACCGGCAAGATTTTATTAGGAGTAGCCTGCCAAATAAATTAATAAGGACTTTATTGACCCAAGATAAATGTCCCAATCAAGATAGTCGAAATGAATCATCTTTCCCCCAAGAGCTTTTCTTTTTAAATTAAAAACCATGTATCTCTCCTTTCCCACACCCCCAAAGCCAAGGAAGTACACTTAAAAAAAAAAAAAAAATCTACCCATCTTTCGAGTTTCTTAGACATAGATTTAATGGTTGCACTTTATTTTACAGTACGTGTACTTACATGTACTTACAGTGTATTTATCTAAGAAAGTTCTGGTAATACAAGGTAACTACATGGGGTAGGGTTAGGTTCAGGGGTAGGTTCAGGGTTAGTACCTAGTTATTACATAGTTATTGTAATTACTAAAATAAGTACATAGTTTGTACATGAGGAACAGGACTGTAAAATAAAGTGCTACCGATTTAATATTGATCACAATAATTGTACCTTTCGTGCTGTTGATGTTGAAACGAGTCTGTACATTTATTCTTTGTCTGTTCGTTCAGCACAGAGCCTTTTGGTTTGATACAGTTGAGTGCCTTAAAGTTTCAGTCAAGCTGTCTCCTCAATTTGAATTTATTTTTATAATTTTTGGTTTAATAATGGAACATGTACATACTCCAGTTGTACTGAATAACATTTCCATTTTGGGCAAATTGTATATGTATAAATGTAAGTGCCTTAAAACAAAGCAGGCTACTGTAAATCTTGTAAATTTGTAAGACTGTTTAAATGGGAAACTGGAAGAAGACTGTTTAGTTTATTGCAGAAATGTAACCTATTAGAAGAACCTATTGTGTAATTCTTCTTTTTCTTGATTTTTCTTTCTTCATGTTTTTTTTTTTTTTGGATTGGTGCTCTGTTCTTGAGGATCTTCACACGATCTTGTATTGCCTTATTGTAGGCCCTATGTGTTTTTTGCAATATATAAGTATGTAGAAGTCGGAAAATATGTATTGAAACCGAAACGCAGCGCATGACAGCATGGGTTTGGTTTTCTTTTTATGAAAGTAGAAATTTGAGTCGAGCGCCCTCTGTCGGGTATTTCAACAAGTGCGTTTGCTGAGCCTCGTCTTCCTTCAACTCCTGGAACTGGAAGTCACGCGTTCTTGGTATCTGAGGCCATATTTACACTGAAGCGCATCTGAACTGGCAAAGGCGTCTTCATACCGTTTATTTAATGTCGCTCGTAATTGCATTTACATATCAATTACTGTGTATTTT
Source organism: Cyprinus carpio (assembly GCF_018340385.1). Classification (NCBI taxonomy): domain Eukaryota; kingdom Metazoa; phylum Chordata; class Actinopteri; order Cypriniformes; family Cyprinidae; genus Cyprinus; species Cyprinus carpio. Next base: position 20,749,092 of record NC_056604.1, read on the forward strand.
ATAGTAGGGGCTGAGGTGGGCAGTTATCACTTCTTTAGTCTGGCTTTTATGCAGCATTGCGTACGCACTTCACACTGAATTGTGAGCCGACAGTGACACTCAGCAGCATTAACTGTGCAAAGACACCCTGTTCACGTCACGGCACGCCCATCTAATGAGCTGAAGAACTGAATTAAACAGAAGGGAGATGTATAATGTGCAGTGCTGATGGCCTCTTTGGGCAGGATAAGTGAATTCTTGTAAATGCACACATCTAAGCCATTCCTGCTGGATTTTAATAAATGTATTTCATCATCATTCAGCAATACGTTATTCTTGATCTCATTGCTATTTGAATAATCTGAAAAAGTTGGAACATTTTGAAGGTCCCCAAGTTTTGAACTGGCACCTGTCTTAAATGTACAATACATGCATGAAGAATTTTCAGTTGTGTTTATCAGAAACCTTGTTTAGAGCTCACAGGATCCACTTATTATTCAATAAAACCTGTCCAAAGCAAACTGATTTTTAAACATTACATTAATCTTAAATAATGCAACACAATGACAAACACGCATTTTCCCCACAGACACTATAGTGACTGTTACATGTTCAATGAGGTCACTTTAATTCTGCATCGAATGTTCACACAGTTTAGGAGTGCATTCGCCAGCTGTCCTCTTGGCTGGTAACACAACCTATAAAGATATGAATAACATTATGTTGAATGACACTGCGTTATGATTTATGTGTCCTTTTTCTTAATAAAACAAGCACCAGGGCAAGAGTGGCACAGTAATCCAAAAACCAGAGATACGTCACTCCCATTAAACGACTGCCACAAGTAATAAACCACAACAATCCTAGGGGAAGTTGTGGCCTAATGGTTAGAGAGTTTGACTCCTGACCGTAAGGTTGTGGGTTTGAATCTCGGGCCGGCAATACCGCGACTGAGGTGCCCTTAAGCAAGGCACCGAATCCCCAACTGCTCTCCGGGTGCCGCAGCATAAACGGCTGCCCACTGCTCCGGGTGTGTGTGTGAACTTTGGATGGGTTAATGCAGAGCACGAATTCTGAGTATAAACTTTTACACCTTACATTAAAAAAATTACACCTGTTACAAAAAAATAAATACTTTCATTTAGATATCAGACTGGAAAATTGTTTCATATTGATAATTTAAAACTTAATACAATTCCTTAAAAAAATCATTAACCAAAAAAAATCCCAAAATTATTTATATACAAACATATACATACATAAAATAAAATAAAATATACACACACAAAAATTATATACTGTGTATGTATGTATTTATATGTATATGTGTGTATATATATATATATATTATATATATATATATATATATATATATATATATATATATAAAATAAAATAAAATATACACACACTATATTCCAACACTTCAGAAGTTGCAATAGCCTGGATTTAACAGATTTAAAGTTCTCTGGAGGGCAAGTCTCAACTCGAACTGCTCTGACTGGATTCACTGAGGGAGCTGAACTGCCTAGAACATTACTGAAGAAATTCAGAGAGATTTATAAACCGGATCAGCAAGTTCTCTGAAAAGGGCGAGATCAAAATCAAATAGCTCACTGATTGTGACTTACATTAAGCCGAAGCAACAAAACACAAAATAAGCTTCAAAAAGTTTCATGTCATTGTTCCCCTTTATTTTCAGATTTTGATACACAAATATAAGCCTACAGGACTTCATTTGCAAATGAAAACCAAACAGCAAAGGCAACTCGTCAGAGACAAAGATGGACGACTGAAGGAAATAGGGAGGGGTTGCAGATCTTGGACAGGAATGTTGCGGTTAGTGGCATGATTTGTGAAAGGGAGCACTGAGGGGTACTAGACGAAGGTATGGGTTGAGGATGGTGTTTACAGCTGGCCACAGTCAGCGATGACAAGCTTGGCACTGGTCTTTCCACTGCTGGAACCATACTTCTCCACTTTCTTGATGACATCCATGCCCTCCACAACCTGTCCGAAGACAACGTGCTTACCGTCCAGCCTGGGGGAGACAGGTCAAGCTTAGTTTAGTTCTAGAGCACATTTAAAAACAACAGTAGTTGACCAAAGAGCTACCAATAAAGGGTGATAAAACAAACAATAAGGTACTGTACACAGGATTGTATGTTACTGATTAGAAAAAACAAAACAGCAAAAACAAACAGAAAAAACAGCTCTCAAACTGAATTAAATGCCATTGAATAAACGTGTGATTTACGAAAGAAAATGTGTAAAGAGGTTAGGAAGAGGTGCTCCACAGCATGGATCCAGAAGAGATGCTCATTCACACCGCTTCTGCTCACCATGAAGTAGCTGCTGTGCAGATGAAGAACTGGGAACCGTTGGTGTTGGTGCCGGCGTTGGCCATGGACAGGATGCCAGCGCCGGTGTGCTTCAGGGTGAAGTTCTCATCCTCAAACTTGTTGCCATAAATGGACTTTCCACCAGTTCCGTTGTGATTCGTGAAGTCACCTCCCTGCCACCCAAAGGTCTCAGGATTAGAAGCGAACAGCAAAACTGATAGTGTAACCAAGATCTCAAGACTTCAGGACAGTAACTTGAAAGCACCCGCCAATCTGGCTATTAAAATGAAGTTACCAGCCATTCAGAAATTTCTACTAGTTTAAGAATAAAATCCTGAATTAAACCAGATTATCAAGTCACACCTGTGATTTAAATATTAATTGTTAACCACTGAATTTGACAGTCAAACATTGTGAATACCATGAAATTATTAATGGAAGTTCAGAACAGTGAATCGAATTACCAATATAAAGGAAAAGGTGGCATCAAAGTTTGCATTAGTTAAGAGAAAAGTTGATCTATATTATTTAATATGAAGCATACACTTACACTGTGGGAAAAATTAAAGCATAATACACAACCCTCCAGCATAGGGTGAAGTCAGTACATGCAAATATTTGACCAAATTCACCGTTAATGTAACTTAATGGATAACTACGCGAGTGACACTGGCACAGCAGGATTTTGAACAGCTGCCAGAGTTGTAGTTGACAGATGCAAAATAGCATCACCGTACAAAATGAAGCACAATGCATACTTGTAGAAAATGCTCAAATTTGAAAGACTTGAGCGCTTCTTGTCAAGTGTGTGAACCTTTTTAGGCTTACTTGTATATGTTGGAGGACATAATTTATCAAATAATACAACCCAACAAACTGGCTATTGAGTTGTGTTGCCAGCATGGCTGATTTCTACCTGGGTGGGAGTTTCACACCCTGCTCTTGGGACTAAGTCCTTCCTACCTGGCACATGAAGCCGGGGATGACACGATGGAAGGTGGATCCTTTGAAGCCGAAGCCAGGCTGACCGGTGCACAGCTGCCTGAAGTTCTCTGCAAGACAACAGACAAGTGATGAGCACTAATAATCACACAAGGAGGAAGAGATTAACAATAGATAAAATGGGTATAAATACCTGCAGTTCTGGGGACTACATCAGCTCTCAGCTGTTAAAAGAAACAGTAAACCATCACATTAAAACTGTCCTGCAATAAGGCGTTCACGTGAGTGATTACGTCATTCCAGCAATGCAACTGGAAATAAATACTAAGATTGAACTGCATCTCAAAGAAAAGAATGTTTTTTTTTTATTTTTTTATTTTTAAGAGTAGACTGTTGACTTCAAAATTTGGTGTATAATGAATTTACTCATTACATATGGAAAATTATTCATTCACACGTGTAAACGGGCATTGAAAAAAATTTGTTTTTACTCCTTTTAAAATAGAAACAGGTCACTATCAAAAGAAACAAGAAATAACACATCGAAAAAACTTTATTATAAAGGCATAAATCTATTTGAATAACTCGTATCCATTTGTGCTTATGGACAAATGATTTTCCTCTTTTAGTTTTTTTTTATGTCTTTGTTTATTAATTTTTTGAATTCTTATGTCATTGCCATTGTATGTTCGTTGTTCTAAAGACTGCAACAAAAACGAAAAAAAAATAAAAAAATAAATAAAATAAAAGTTAGTGAGGACACGCGCGCCTGTGACCGCACTGCAGCTGCCAGCTCTCCAGGGCCGGCGCTAGACACACTCACACACACACACACACACACACACACACACACACAGAAGGTGGGAACTGAAGCTGTAGTGCAAGCTCAAATATTATTTACACTCAGTACTTTCACTATATCTGCACAAACGTCTCCCAGAGTCTGACATTTCCGAGTTTTCTAGACGTAACTGAAATGGCCGCTCAAGAAAGTATTTACCTTCACTAGCGCTGTGTGAAACACTGCGTTCCTTAAAATACCCTCCTAATTTAAAAGAACTTTAATACTCAAATTCAAATGGGAAAACCCGCCACCAGTAACGAAAAGAGGACTCCGGGTTAAACAAAGGAGCAGCGGCCCGTGCACGTTCATTCAGCGCGCTCCCGCTGTACTTCCGCATAGTTCTTCACAAACCACCTCCCGGTCGTTACCGTTAAACAGCAACGGAATCTTTATTTGGCCGGGAGCGTAACACGGTTCGGTTAACGGTCCTACTTTGGTTTGCCAGTTCATTTCACAACCGGGTTAAGCGTAACGTTTGTTTAACGTTAGCAGAAACGCAAAGCAGGATACTTAAACGTTACTTTTAAGGTGTGCAGCACACACAGTGTTAAGGCGCGCACAAACTTGCACTCCAGAGAGCGGGAAATTAGTATTTTCTTGCATTAGGAAATAGGTTTAAAAAATAAACGGGGTTGAAATTTTACCTCCATTATGACTCTTCCAAGTGGCTTGCCATCGGCGGTGATGTCGAAGAAAACTCTGGGCCTTGCCATGGCTTTAGTTTCTTTTAGGTTTAACGTTAGCTGATGCTGGGCCGAAGCTCGTGAACCGTGTGTCACTGGCTGCCTTGGAATGGAGGAAAGACCGGATGAAGACCGCTAAGCTATATAATTACCGGGGAGGGACGTCATGAAGTCGCATCTGTCCAATAAGAGCATGTCGATGCTTTAAATGACACAAGAGTGAACCAATGAAATAGCTGCATTCAGAATGTGGCCGCGACACGCGGTTTTAGGAAACGCGATCAGCGATACTTTAAAAGGAATAACGTTACCGGATTTGTGGCCTGTAAGTGCATCTCCTATTTGAGACCGAGTGTTGTCTTAACCGAGTAAGTTACACTAGTGATGTAAAATCCGATTCATTTCCGCGAACCATTTCTTTTCGGACAGATCGGCTCATTGAACCGATTCAATAAGCCGATTCATTGGTTCCTGACGTCATCAAGCAATAACGTCTCTAGTACGCGTTTCTTTTCTAATAACTCAGTGCAATGCTGTATCAATGAAAATTTCAAACAAGTTATTTGTCTCGACACATACTGAAACATTAAAAAAAAAAAAGTTATTTGTGTGAAAGCATATTGCTGATTATTACCATGTAATTTAAATATAATAAAACAAGTTAATGGTGTTTGTGGTCACAGTTTCATTCGCGGATCCTTTATGTCAGATACGACTGACTGACAAATATTGACTAGCCTAAAACTTGGATAAGATTGCTAAAAGTTTCACACATGAAGCACACATTACAGACATTAATGCACAAACGCGGACATGTTCTACATGTTGACAGTATAAACCATGAATAATAAACTCCTTGATTACGCTTAAGCAAATTTAAATATAATATACATAAACTACTGTAAAATGTATTTACATCACTCGACAGAAGGTTTTAATAAAATGTTAATTAATATCAGTCATAATAAGCATATTTCCAGTACGCGCCTGAGGCTTGTGCAGTAATCAGAATCTTCGGTAATCCTCGGCGAACTTCGCCACGGCTCATTCGGTTCTTGTTGAGTCCTCGGTAATCCTCGGCAAACTTCGACAGCTGGTTGAACAGGTGTGATGAGAAATCGAGTCCCCCCCATAGACAGTAAAAGAAATGGACACAGCGACCCCATTGGAACTCAATTGAGACAAGTGAAGCCCATTTTTAACGATTTTTAGAACTTCCGTTTCTGACGCGCAGACTCAAACTAAGCTTGATGACCGTCAGCAACCTGTCTGACAGATGTAAACCTTCTAGTAGCTGTGCGTGCAAACTGCCATCGTTAATCTTGCAGAGACGGCGAGTTTGAGCGGGGAGTTCTTTGGCGTGAGTGAGCAGGAGTAAGTATTCTGATTAATTATTTTGTATAGTATTTTAAAATGTAACGCCAGTACGCCATATCGCTTGACGTCTCCCCGATTGCCTGTGAGCTTCTCCTCCTGTCTGTACGGTAATTTCTCTACTGTGCGACAGAGAGTCGAGTGGTTATGACTCAATCGTTAGCCTATTTTTACAAAAACTGTTTCTACGGGGCCATAATGTAACATAGAAGGTAATGGAGCCCTTTATACATTGTCGTGTATCTTTTGAAATAAATAATGGACAAATGGAGTCTTTAACGCCTCAGATGTAAAGTTATTCGCTGTCAAAGTGACGCAAAAAATGAATGGGAGTCAATGGGATGCTAACGCAAGTGAAGTTCTGCTACAAGATGGCGGCACGCGGCCGACTTCAACTTCCGGTCGACTTCCTTGCCCCCTGGTCCCCCCGCGAAATCGAGTCCGCGTAGGACCAAGGCGGTAGCTGTTTTAAATGCCTGATCAAAAGTTGTTATCGCGATAGCTTGTTGTATGGCTAATCGGAGCTGCGGTAGCTTGTTATTTCAAGCTAAAATAATTTAGTAAAAGCAACATACAGAATGTAATCGATAAAAATGTTTTTAAATGCCATAAAACTAGCAACATCTCATGAATAATGCATTGTAATTCGTTTTAATTTTCGGTTACTAGAACGCCTCAGCACAGATTTTGAATATTTTTTCCAGTTATAAAATAATAATAATAATAATAATTCAGTTGTGATGACTAAAACACGTTTACCCCACAAATTTAGAAGATTGTGGGATAGTAGAAAGATAGTAATAAAACGAACCTACGTACAATATATATACACACACACACACACTTTGATTTTTACTTATTTTGACTTACTACCTAATTCATGTAATATATGATTATCTTTATTATTTTCAATAATGTAATAAGTACTTATGTTGTTAATATATGGTTTTGCTTACAAGCAGTTAATGTATTGCAATTGCTGATTGTATATTATTTTAAGAAACTATTGTTTTCAAAGAAAATCATACAGTAATTATCACACTATATAAATTCATTATGATGACAGAAATTACAGTTGTAATTGACTAACTCATATAACACAGTACATAAAATAGTACAACAGTTACTAAATCAGTAATAGTAAGTAAATAATGGGTTGTTTGTGCACTGAAAGTAACTAAAAATACAGCTAGTTTATAATTGTTAATTATAACTTGCAATTATAATATAATAATTGTAAAGAAATTTCTTTTTGAGTTGGACGTGCTACTTCGGCTGTGCGTCCTGCGTCATCAACCCGGAACTAAAGTTCGATTCAGTTCGATTTGTGAACCGGCTCAAAAGAACGATTCGTTCAGACCGAACCGAACATCACTAGAGTACACGTTCGTAATTTATTGTAGTAGTGAAATGCATAAAATATTTCATTGCTTGGTCTGCATTTCATGCATTATGAATTCAATGAAAAGGATCTAGTGCAGTTCTCAAACTTTTTTTTTAAAGGCCCTAACTGTCCCGACACAATATTAAAAGGCTCCTCATAGAATATGTTATAGTTCCCACTAAATGTTCTGCTGTAATTATCACTAACTTGCTTGTTTTGCAGACATTTATTCATTTGCATACATTTGTGATTGCAGAATTATCAATAACTGTTTTTCCATAAAAAAAGAACGTAAAAATAATTAAATGATGCAATGCAATAAAGGTTTACATCTTTATTAAACCTGTGTATTTTAACCCTTTAACTGTCACCCCCCATTTTTTAAAACAGGCATTAAAGTGCACTATCCAAACTTAAATAGTCGTAATTTATGAACCCTTTGGAATATAGACCTAAGGTTGGTCTCTTTTTAAATAAGAAAATTAGCAGATTTTGGCAAAAGTGGAATTCTTTCAAAAAATTAAAGTATCAAAAAATTATAGAAGTTTAAATGTACTGTAAATAAAATGCGCTATATTAATTTTATTTTATTATAAATATTTTTCATAAGTTTTACTCTAAATTGGTATAAAATTAAAGCCTTTTGTCTAAATAAGTTATGTTCCAAATTTGAAGTTGATATGAAAAAAATTGAGGTTCCTGTGCGATTTTATTTAGGGCGTCATACCACAAACAGCCACTGGGAGCCATCAAAACCTTTGAATTTTGTTTAATGAATTTTTCTCTAGATTTCTCTGTCAATTCTATATTAAAATAACCACCAAATATGGAATCCTGAGACTCAGACCTTTCCAATGATATGTTTGTTGCCAAGATTATAAAACGTTTTGATTCTAAAAGACCGTAATGCATTTTGTAATATGACACTCGACACTGCCCACTAAGGGGGAGGAGACCGCCATAAGATTTTAAAGTACCATTTCCATGGTAACGCAATGTCCGATTTCAAAATGGTTATCACAGGATGAATCTTGGGCTTCTAAGCTTTCAAGTGATATATAATTTATGATGATTACTAAAAGATTTTATAGAGAAAAAGGACAACAAAAAAGGTGGGACGGTGACAGTTAAGGGGTTAATCCAGTTAGATTATTTGAATATAACGAAATTTAAAATCACTTCATTTGCAAGATGTAGACTACTAGCACTGGTTGTGTCCTCAAAAATCACATGCCATTTTGCACAATCACAGACACAATGCAGTTTCTTAAACTAATAAATGAACAACTTCCAACGTTTGAGAAGATAATGAGTTTATTGTATGAAGCTAAACCGTTACGAGGACAGAATCTTATTCCTCCAAAAACCAAAATAAATAAAATCATTTGCTCTCTCTCTCTTTGAAAAAGCCAAAAGGATGTCATTGGTTTCTATTTAAAAGAGCAACCACAAACAGGTGTAATTCGGTCTTGCTTGCCATATTAAATGTCCCTGCTGCTGGGTTGGGCTGCATGGCACACATTATCAGATGGCAAAGAGGGTTTATCTGGAGCAGGCTGCATCAATGATTAGCCGAGTGTACAGACTATAGACAATGATCTGGAACCAGAACAGAGGCACGTACATGTAAAGGTGCCACAAAAAATGTCCAGTCCTGATTTTAACGCCAAGCCTTTCCTCCTCTGAATACGAAGTCATTTTTACATAAATACACTCATACAACTGCAACATCCACTTCAGTGAACCAACTGTTTTCCTTCTTACCAGAAAACCATCATTTTTACCACTTACTTTGCAATCCAGCCCACTATACAGACTCTGCAGACGTATGTGCCAAAATTCTCCCTTATTCTGAACTTAGCCCACAATTATCAATAAAGAAAACCAAAAGAAAACACAAACATACAAATTAAAGCCATATAGCCGTGGAGAATCGGGATACCAACAACCCTACTTTTGAAAGTTTAAGGAAAAAATCTCTTAATCGTGAGTTTGGAGGCAACAGACGTGAAGACTGTAACGGGACTGGAGCGGTGCTTTGGTTGTAAATGCATTAGGTCTATTCAAATCAACATTTGTGCTGTTATACTCAACCAAGAGAATCGGAATTTCCTGCGGTTCATCATCATTTGGTGTTGTTGAACTGGGCAACAATGGTGACGAAGGCTTGAACTGAACTATATTAACTAAAAAAAATAGTGAATTCATGCAGGAGACAGTGTGAGCCCAGGACGGAGAGTGTATTTTGCAAACCAGAACATGCTGGATAAACTGTATTCTTTATGGGATAAAACGGTTTGGCGTAGTGTATTTGGTTGCCAGGTCAATGGGGTGTTTGTGAGTTTCGGACAGGTTTAGACGTGGTCTTTGAAGGCGTCCAGGTTGAAGGCAGTGTCGAGGAAACGCTTCAGCTCCAGAAGATGGGTGTTCTTGTTTCCCGTGGCTGGGGCGGAGGCAGGCTCACGTCCGGCATACCTGCACACAGAAGGACAGAGTGAGGATTGGTCAAAATACAGAGCACCTGGAGTGTCACGGCTCTATATAAGACGACGAGAGCTTACCAGACAGGCTTGGCACGGTCGATGGTGGTGCGCATGCGGGGCTTGACGTAGTCGTAGTATCCCTGGTTCTTATGCTCCTCTTGACACCAGACCAGGTCAGCATTGGGATATTTCTCAGTCTCAGCCTTCACCAGGTCAAACGGGAAAGGAGAGAGCTGGGGAGGAGCGAGAGGGAGAATCAGATCATCATTCAAGAAAGCATTGCTGAAGTTCTACTGAAGACGGCGGTACCTGCTCAATGCGAGTGATGGCCACAGAGTCCTCCATGTTGCGTGTTTTGCGTTCACGTGTGAGCTCGTAATAGACTTTTCCTGTACAGAAGATGATGCGCTTGACCTCTGAGGGGTTTTGAGTTACCTGTCCATCATCTGGGATCACACGCTGGAAATGAGTGCCTGGAGAGATACGCACAGATAGTATGTGTTTATTTGCATGTTGTTTTATGCACCTTTTTTTGCCGACAAGTCATATTCGTTGTGTACTGTATGTTGAATTATAGCTGACTGGTATTTATTTGATCAAATATAATTCCCAGTGCACACAAACTATCAGACTTCCTTTTTATTCATCTGTTTTAACTTCTTATGAAATATACTCTAATAGAATTACAAAATCAAAAAAGTATAAATCTAATTTTACAGGTCATTTTTTAAAATTAAACTCTAATAATAATATATTTACATTTATTTATTTTCAAATTATTTACATCCGTGTAAATATTATTTAAAATAAATAGAAATTTAATTGCAGAAATTATGCACTGTGTTATTTACTATCATTTAATAGTATGATATAATTTATACCAACTTTCTGGTGGCAAATTAGCAACCCTGCTCTCTAAGAAATCGACATCAGACATAAAAAAAAAAAAATCTATAGTGGTCAACCACTACTAAAAGCTTTTTTTTTTTTTTTTTTTTTTTTTTTTTTAAATCAACCTATCTATCAGATTTCCCATTTAGCTCAAACAATCACACTTTCATCATAGAGTTGATATCCAAAGCTCTTGCATTTCTTATTTCAACTTTGTTTCACATTCTCCCAAAGCCTGCAGATTTAAAACCCTCTCATGTAATGTTGAAATGAAGTCTTATAATTTGTTTTTCTTTTTAAATTAGCCATGCTGATGCCAACATGCTATCCCGGCAATATAGTGTTTTAATGTGGTACAGTTGTTTAATAAATTCCCTTTAAACAGCAAGAAACAAACGGTTTCTGACCTGGTAGCATCTGGTCAAAGTTAGACTTGGCCTCCGGGTGACGCAGCAGAGATTTGGGGGTGAAGACAATAAGCTAAAAACAAGAAAATGAATAAATTAATTGAAAATTCAAAATGTTCTTTAAGTACCAGTAATGCATTTCATGAATCAGCGAACTTTCAGATGCTCCCAGACAGCTGAACTCACAGGTTTTCTGAAGGGAAGAAGGATCTGCCTCCTTATTACATGGAAATAGTTGGCGGGATTTGAACAGTTTACGACAATCCAGTTGCAGTCATACAGCTGACGCACCTCAAAGTCATCAGTGACTTTCTGCAGCCAAAATAACAGTTGCATTGATATATTCCGACTATGAAAGCTTTGTTAATATCAAGATAGTATCAACATTTAGAGACGTTAGAAGTCTTACAGGGTTAAAGTCAGGGTCATCATTGCACATCTGCAGGAAGCGCTCTGGACGGGCAGAAGAGTGCTCGGGACCCTGTGAAGGGACAAAATAAAACCACATCAACTCATTTACAGCCAGCTCACAAGGATGAGTGAAAAGTGGTATGAATTGTGGGTAATAATGGGCTTACCATGCCCTCCATGCCATGTGGCAGCAGTAAGACAATGCCGTTCTGGCGGACCCATTTAGCTTGGCCAGGGCAGATGAACTGGTCTATTATACACTGAGCCGTGTTATGGAAGTCTCCAAACTGGGCCTCCCACAGAACTAGAGCATTGGGACTGGCCATAGCAAAGCCCAACTCAAAACCTAAAGAAAACATGAGTTTCCATGAGAGCCCTCTACCTTGCAGAGATCATTTTAACAAGTACTGCGAGCGTCTGAATACCTAGTACTCCGTACTCAGACAGAGAGCTGTTGCAGACGGTGTACGGCGCTTGGTTAGGGGATACGTGGTTCATGGGAATGCAGATCCTCTTGTCTACGTTCTGATCATGAAGAACATGGTGACGGTGACTGCAAATGGAACAAGCAACAGGTCAGTGACCTTTTACACTGGGCTGAGATTCAAAATAATGCTGCGTTTGAAATAGTGGCTCTACAAAAACAGTCTATGAAACAGAAATGTGTAGACGTTACTACCTAACTAGATTTAGATTCATAACTACATGATGATTATTTTGTTATGTGGTTCAGTGTTATTGTTTATACCTGAAGGTTCCTCTTTCCACATCTTGGCCACTGAGACGCACATGGATGCCCTCCTTGAGCAGAGAGCCGAAGGCCATGTACTCTCCCAGAGCCCAGTCCACGGTCCTGTTCTTGATCATTTCAGCACGGCCCTTCAGAATACGACTCAGACCTGTACATGAAGGGAAGATGAGTATTATAGTAACAGAATGCATGAAATGTGTGCATATTTATGTACTATTTTGCTAGGTCTAGTGCACCTCCATGAATTGTGAAGTCCTCCACGGGTACTGATGACGCCACTTGTCCGATGTGGGACAGCTCCTCCTCTTGCAGACCGGTGGATGGGCAGCTCATACTCTTGGGCTGACCATCCAGAGTGAAAAAACCTGCACACCAAACACAATGACTGTGCTGTAAGATCTAGAAACAGATTAAGCAGCAGCAAAATGCTGTACATTAATGCTGTTTAAATCAGTCTTGCTTAGTCTATTGTTTGACTAAGTCTGGCACATATTGCAACTCATTGTGAACCACCCACTTCCAGATGGTCACCGGAAGATACAACTGGAACAAAACATTTAAAGAAAGACATTATTTCCAACAAAGTTTAGAGAGAAGCATTTTCCCAGTTTAATAAATCACTAAGTTAATTAAAATTAATAGTTAATTAATAATAGTTAAATAAAATCACCCCTGTAAGTTCAAGGTCATATGTCTCCACGTTTGAGTGCAATGCCTACATCTTAAAATCCAATCAACAACTGATAAATAGAAGTCTCTGTCCTACTTTTATTCTTTTTCAATAATCCATTTAATTTAGATGTACTTCACATAATGGAAGAAAAAATATGTTACTGTTAAGAGGGAAGCAACATTACATGACCAAGATGTTTTCCCAAATATCAGCACGAATATAATGTGACATTGATTTTATACAACAGTAGTTCAAAAAACTAAAATTCAATATTAGGTGACTTACACTGGACATTCCAGGAAACAATATTGACAGTTTTTGCTCAATTGTGCAGACAAAAATAGTTCTTAAAGCCACGGCAGAACTGCTGCGTGTCTCCGAGCAACACAGCAGTGTTTTGTTACTGAATGAATCCACATTTTTGAATGAATCGAGTGAGTCAGTGACTCACTGGGCCATTCATTAAGGCAGTGGCTGTTTCTCAATTACAAAAATGCAAATAACAGACTTGTGTTCTCGTGGAGACCGGTCTTGCCAGGCTTCCTTGAAAGAACGAATTTGGAAGGATGCGAGAACACAGAATCTGTCTTTGTGAGAATTGAGATGCGCTGTGTTGTTGCTGTTCAACTGACAGAGACAGCAGGTTATAAGGAGTGAGACAGCAGCACGCAATGCACAATAACATCACAAATGCCATAACACTTTAAAAACATTTCATTTTATTATAGACAATATGTTCATATTATTTTATAGCTTTTCACTGCATGTATGTGTGAAAATGATTAGGCTACGTACAGTGGCGGCTCCAGGACTTTCTTTATTGGGGGTGCTAAAAAAACTAATTAAATTGAGTGAAAGTAATGAACGCCTATAAGCTTCAGCTATCTAAACAGCATGCAAATTCAGCCACCATGTGTCTTTTTTTTATATAGAGCAGCTTCGAAAAAGGCACATTTTACATTTTTTCCCTGGTATTAAACTTCTCATATGCCACTATTAGTAATATAACTTCTAATGCCAAGTGCCAAATACGACACTTACAAATTAATACAATTTATGAACTCACATAGAAAAGAGAGAAAGTAGGGATTTTTTTTATTTTTTTATTATTTTATTTTATTGTTATTTATGTTTTTACACGTATCTATTTAGTCATTTTTTCTGACCATCAAGTGTTAGTCACTCTCAATGCCAACTGGCAGGAAAACATGGTAAATTCTAACCATTTTTTACAATAGATAAACTGCCGACAATTCATACAACTATTTCCACTCACCGCATGACGTGCTGTCCTCAATGAAAATCTTTTTTTAAAGGTTTTTTTTTTTTTTTTTTTTAAACAGGTCTATTAATTTATACAATGAATTATAGGCCTATTATTAAAATTATTAACACTGCAGTCAATAAAAATTAAGAGCACAGCTTTATTTTGTGCACAAATTTTCTAAAACAACTTGTTTAACGCGAAATAGGTTTCTTGTCATGTTTTTCACTATACGGGCCACAATAGAAATATTAAGGGAATAATTTAAGATTATTATATACCGTTATCAGCAAATGCTGAAGTAGTTTTGTCTCTCGTCGTTAGCGTGCAATGATTTAGCAAAATAAGAATTTTGCAATATTGCAGTGTACTGTAAATGCATTTATCTCAGCTTCATTAAACAGTCTGTGTAAACACATCTAATGCTACTTCAAGATGCAGCTCTGGTGTTTCCTGCAGTGGAAAGATGGAGTGTGTTGATACTGATTTCATTTGAATGGTAGAAACTCTAGTTATTTCTGAATTAATTGATCAAATTTAAGAATTTGACATGAAAGATGACACATTTAATAAGGTTAGCAAAAAACTGCTCATTTGTAAACAGTGGAAAATTAAATCCTATTGTTATATACAGCAACTTATTTTCAACGAATTGTTATTTATTCCTCTTTCACAGAGCAGACACAGAGCACTTTATTTTGAGAGTTATTCAATTGAGAGAACATCCTGTAACTTTGTGCAGTTTGGGGAAATTGTAATGTTAAATTTTTTTTTTTTTTTTTGAAATAAATGTTTTAAAAAAGTATATGCTGTCAATTACAGTTCTTAAAGAGAAAATCGGAATTGGCACAAATCGGCATTTGCAGGTCGCACTTAAAAAAATTTTGGGAAATGGCCAAGAAAATTACAATCGGTGCACCACTACTTACTAGTCTGATTTCATTGCAACATTAAGGAAATATTTATGAAATATTCAATGAAGAATCCTGTGGACGCACCTTCTGAGTCTGGCAACAACAAATTTGGTCATAATTCAAGGATGTATTTCAATAAAATCCATGTTCACACACACCTGGCCAGGGGGAGTCCAGCCAGTGCTTGATGTGGAGGATCTTCTCATCCTTTGAGCGAGCATGAGCTTCTTCACAGATTTTGTCATACTTGGAAATCTCTTCCTGTGTACAGAGTCAAGAAACAGATAAAAACCTTTCAGAAAGACTAGCTGAAGATACGATGCAGCTGATTGGTTCTGGGCAGGATTGTCTGACCTCATACTCCTGTCGTGAGACAGCCCCTTCGGCGATGAGCTTCTCAGCATATTTCTGCAGAACTCCTTTCTGCTTCTTGATCTGTTTGTACATCAGCGGCTGGGTGAACATCGGCTCGTCCATCTCGTTGTGGCCATTACGGCGGTAACAGACCTAAAGGAAAGATGTCATATGCCTGACTGATGTCATGAACTATAACCATTAATAAGAATAAAGTGTTTATAAAAGACACAAAACACCATCACTCACCAGGTCCACCACCACATCTTTGTGGAAGGTGGCTCTCCACTCTGCGGCCACGTTGCACACGTACACTACAGCTTCAGGATCATCTGCGTTGACGTGGAAAATGGGGGCATTGACCACACGGGCAACATCAGTAGGATACGGAGAAGAGCGCGCCATACGAGGATCTGTGGTGAAACCGATCTGAGAAAGGGATGCAGAGGGGTATTAAGAGGACATCTGATTGGGTGTGTTACCATGTATTTTAACACATGGGTTCGTTTGTGCACGTGTACCTGGTTGTTGACCACCACATGCACAGTGCCATGTGTGGTGTAGGAGGGCAGATCACTCAGATGGCAGGTTTCATACACGATGCCCTGACCTGCAAATGCAGCATCACCATGGAGCAGAATGGACATCACCTGAGACAAAAACACACACAAGAACATTTAAAAGAACATTTATAAACCAATGTCACTGATCAATCAATCAATAATAAAACATAAATTGATGCACTTTATGTCTCACCCGATTGCCATCTGTGTCTCCTCACTAAATCAAAAAGGATAGATTGATGCACTTTATGTCTCACCCGATTGCCATCTGTGTCTCCGCAGTAGAACTGCTCTGCTTTAGTCTTGCCCTGCACCACCGGGTTCACTGCTTCCAGATGGGAAGGGTTGGCCACCAATGACAAAGTAATATTCCTGTCAGTCACACGATTTATCCTCCTGTGGTACATGCCCAAGTGGTACTTGACATCTCCTGTACCCTGTAGAGGTACAGACATATTTCATCAGATGTAGTGGTTCTTTTGTTTGTTCTGATGAATAAGTTCACAAGGATCCAAAAAAGTGCACATAGACACAAAACGTCACTGACCTCATCGGCAGCTTCCAGTTTAGAGTCAAACTGGCAGAAAATTTGCTCCAGCTCCTTACGGATCACATTGGCAAGCACGTTCAGACGCCCTCTACAGAGACAGACAGAAAGAGATACCAAGAATCATCGTAATGGAACATACTAATGTCACTGTAATATCAGTTTCCCACATTTGAATCCCCTCTTCTACCTGTGAGGCATTCCCATGATGACCGTGTCTACTCCCTTCTCGCTGGATTTATCAATAATGGTTTTGAGCGCAGGGATCAAACTCTCACAGCCCTCCAGCCCAAAGCGCTTCTCCGATGACCATTTCCTCTGCAGGAACTCCTCAAACCTGCAGAAATCAGCACACATATATTACAGAGCTGCAGGAAAAAACGTAAAACCTGGGTTTTAAGAACAAAATATCAATTTAAACACATCCAGAGTTGGGAAATGCATTACAACAATAACACCAAGTCAAATGTTCAGTGTGAAATAGACTTTAATTTGGACAAATGGCTGGTAATGTGCCTGTTCAGACCGAGACAAATGTTCAGAATTTGTAAGAAAAGGTTTAATGCATGTATTCCTATGTGTACTCTCGCATTTGGCCTTTGTGTGTGTACCTGGTGGAGCGGACCATGCGAGCCAGCAGTGTTCTCTTCTCCTCCAGGCTGAACTGCATGACTCCAGGCCTCTCAAACTTCTGTCTGATCCACTGACACTGGTCCAGGTCATTGATGAACATGAACTCAACCCCTATATGCTGGCAATACGCCATCTGAGAAACACAACATTTCAGCAACCAAACTGAAATAAAAATACCACATGAAATAACAAAAATCACACCCAAAACAGTACCCTACCATTTAACCAAAAAACTTTTGTCATGCTTCAATTCATTAAACTCTTCAAAAAATAAAACAGTAATGTGAAACATGTTGTCAAAAATTAGCGAACCATGTTCATAATTAATGTGAAGTAGTACAGGTACATCTCAAAAAATTAGAATTTCATGGAAAAGTTCTTTATTTTTTGTAATTTAATAAAAAAAAAAAAAAAGCTAACTTTCTTATATTCTAGATTCATTGAACACAAACTGAGCTTTTTGTTTTAATTCTGATGGTTACGACTTACAGCTTAGGAAAATTAAAAAATTCAGTATCTCAAAAAATTGATCTTGATTAGTTTGAATAATTTTGAGTATAAATACTGGGTACCTCCTGGGCTAGTTTAGAACATGCAACCACAATTGGGGAAAGACTACTGACTTGACAGTTGTCCACAAGACGATCATCGACACCCTCCACAAGGAGGGTAAGTCACAGAAGGTCACTGCTGAAAGGGCTGACTGTTCACAGAGTGCTGTATCGAAATATATTTATAGAAAGTTGACTGGAAGGAAAAGGTGCACAAGCAACAGGGATGACCAAAGCCTTGGGAAGATTGTCAGGAAAAGCCGATTCAAGAACTTGGGAGAGCTTCACAAGGAGTGGACTGAAGCCGGAGTCAGCACATCAAGAGTCACCACGCTCAGACGTCTTCAGGAAATGGACTATAGCTGTCACATTCCTAGAACCAAGCCACTCCTGAACCAGAAAAAAACATCAGAAGCATCTCACCTGGGGTAAGGAGAAAAAGAACTGGACTGTTGGTCAGTGGTCCACAGTCCTCTTTTCAGATGAAAGAAAATTTTGCATTTCATTTGGAAATCAAGGTCTGGAGTCTTGAGAAAGACTGGAGAGGCACAGAATCCAAAGTCCATTGTGACGTTTCTGAAGTCAGTGATGATTCGGGGTGCTGTGACGTCTGCTGGTGTTGGTTCATTGTGTTTTATCAAGTCCAAAGTCAATGCAAACGTTTACCAGGAGATTTTTGAGCACTTTATGCTTCCATCTGCTGACAAGCTTTATGGAGATGCTGATTTCATTTTGCAGCAGGACTTTAGCACCTACCCACAGTGCCAAAACCACTTCCAAGTGGTTTGCTGACCATGATATTACTGAGCTTGATTGGCCAGCCAACTCACCTGACCTG
Source organism: Cyprinus carpio (assembly GCF_018340385.1). NCBI lineage: Eukaryota > Metazoa > Chordata > Actinopteri > Cypriniformes > Cyprinidae > Cyprinus > Cyprinus carpio. The sequence goes on from NC_056604.1 coordinate 20,767,920, forward strand.
AACCTCACAGAGAATCTATGGGCTATTGTGAAGAGGAAGATAAGTAACATCTGACAAACAATACAGAGGAGCTGAAGGCCGCTATCAAAGCAACCTGGGCTTCAATAACGCCTCAGCAGTGCCACAGACTGATCATCTTCATACCACGCCGCATTAAAGCAGTAATTCGTGCAAAAGGAGCCCCAACCAAGTACTGAGTGCATAATTAAACCTGCTTTGGAGATCTTGAAAATTTCTGTTTTGTAAATCTTTTTTTGATTGATCTTTGAGAAAATATTAAAAATTTTTTAAGATACTGAATTTCTAAATATTGTAGAAACTTAGTTTTCTGTAAAGTTGCTTTGCAATGATTTGTATCGTAAAAAGCGCTATACAAATAAACTTGAATTGAATTGAATTTAAATTTTCCAAAGCTGTGAGTCGTTACCATAAGAATTAAACAAAAAAAAAAAACTCTTGAAATATTTCAGTTTGTGTGCAATGAATCTAGAATATAAGAAAGTTTGCTTTTTTGAATAAAATTACAAAAAATTAAGATTTTTTCCATGATATTCAAATTTTTTGAGATGTACCTGTACATCAGTGGTTGTATGCATGAACTTGAGGAGAACTGACTCATAAATTAAATTGTGTGAAAAAAAAAAAAAAAGACTCAGAAACATGAAGTTGGTTCTGAGGAAAAAAGCAGGGTTGATGTTTTAAGTAATGCCATGACATTCAAACAATCACTCAGTCATTGTTTAAGCATCAATTTTGTGCAGCAATAAAAAAAGTTGTGGGGCAACTGCATTTAATATTTATGGTGAAGCTATGGCTACAGACTTTGGATCAATACTACCTAAAATAATAAATAATGCAAATGATACTGTCATGGGCTACGTTTCCCAAAAGCATCGTAAGCTTAAGTATATCTTAGACCCATTGCCACCAGTGGAGCTAAGATCAACTTTCAATGCTAACAATGATTTTGGTAAACGCAGTCATGGCTGGTTAAGTCAAACACCTGAATTAAAACAAAAACAACAAAGATGAGATTTATTGCACAATGCCTTTTTGACTCCAAACCCCACCACTGTTCACAACAATATTGGAAGGTCCTACGGATGGGTACCAAAACCCAGTATTAAACGGGCCCCAGGGCCAAATTATGAAAGACTGTAGTATCAATAAACTCGGATGTTATCGGTTCTGCTTTCGGTACTGGAGAAATTAAGAAAATACAAAATGATTAATTATATTTAATATATATAAAACCAAAACAGAGAACGACGTTCCCGGAACACACATTTTCAAAGGAGAATTACTGACTGTAGCATTGTTTCTCAGATAAACAAGTATGTTAACTTAGCATGTTTCTTAAATATCTGCAAGCATATGATGCTATTTTTATGCTTTAGTAGAGTCAAAATCTTACATACAGCACTTTTAATAGTAAAACTATTATTGTGCCGCATTCCATTTAGCGCACATTCCTTTCCTTCACAATGCTTAACCCAATCTTAACATTCAAATCAGTTAAACCAGTAATTTTCATAAAATGCAGTATACTGTTGGTAAACTGCAGGATTTGTAAAAAAAAAAAAAAAAATTTTAAGTTTGTTTAAAATAGTAGTTTGCTGGGGCTCCCTAGTGGGGTCCGGGCCCTTGTTTGAGAACCACTGCATTATGGTAGTCTTCCTGTGTGATAGAAACATTTACACAGACCTGAGGCTGAAATAATCCTTGTGTCCTCACTCACCTCCAAGCGGCGGATGATCTCCCTGAGGGGCAGAGCGCTCTCATTGCCCCCGATAAAGGTGGTGGTGGGCAAGCGGAACACTTTATCCAGATCAGATTCATCAAGCCCATAGAAACCTGACAGCCAAACACACAACACGTCCAACCCAACCCAGAGAAGAAGGGCAGGTGGAGAGGGAGGGGGACAGGGTCAACAGAAAAGAGAAGAAACACAAAAGAAGGCCAGCATTGATGCCAGGGGATGGAGGAGAAATTAAAATAACAAAGTGAAAGACAATCCAGAGAGGGAAGGGGTAGATATAAATGATAAAAACAAGAAAAAATGACAGACATGGAGAAAAACAAACAAAAAACAAGCATGTGTGAGTTGGTGGGCAATGAATGGAGTAAACATGAGGATGCCATGCATAACCAGAATCAAGGTGGGCATGACAAAAAGCACCAGCAAATAGCATGATAAATGTTAAATAATGGTAACAGCAAAGCGGACAATATATAAAAAGAACATGAAGTGGTTAGTAAATGTATGGAAAAGGAGAAAGAATGAGAGAGAGAAAATGAAGACAAAAGAAAGGTGGTTTGAAAATTAATGAGAGAGTTGGGGTGTGAAGCATTAGGGGGTTCAAAAAAAAAAAAGAAAAGAAAAGAAAAAAGTGGGTTAACAGCATGATCGTATAAAATATTGGTGTTAATAACGCTAGTATAATTGTTTCATTAAATGCAACCTGAATTTAATGTCAACAAGCAGCTTTGGATTGTGAGCTGCAACTCAGTAGTATAATGAGACGATTATATTTGTTTATTATTATTATTTCAGCAGCTCAAGCCAAAAAAAAAAAAGAAAAAGAAAAGAAAAGGACGATGTACTATTTCATATATACTAAAGTACATATATTTTGACAAAGTGCATTCTAATATAACTAGTATAAATAAACATCAACATCTGTATTAAGTATTTATTGATTACGTATCCTAGGCCTCTGTGATTTTAAAAATGTGGAGAATGCAAACAAAAATCCCAGAATCCAGTCACGGAACTGATAGTATATTGCAGAATCTCACTGAATTTGGCAAATTTTGGATAAATAAAACAAAAGTAGGGCTGTACAATTAACCATGTAGCAATATGCACTAGTATCTGTCTAAGTTTCATGATTTCATGCTTTTTGATTAGCAAAATTTAATTTAACCATTAAAATGGAATGTTAAAAATTGAACCAAAATAAATTAATAAATAAAAATACAATAAAAATGGAATTCATAGGGCCCCAATATCCTTACACAGGGATGATTAAAAAAAAGGCTTACTAAATATTTACAAAATATAATATATTGTTTCAATAACAAATAAATAAATTTTAATAAACCTTTGAAGACTGATCTCACAAAACCTGTCAACATGTCCAAGTCACATTTCAAATAATAATATAAAATATAAATGAAAATCTTTAGTTTATATATATTTTTTTTTATTATTATTATTATTATTAAAGGATGATATTTATTCACTGTATTGGGGCTGCAACATGAGCTGGACATTTCTTTATGAGATTCATCTTTGAAATCACACACATTCACACTTCCAAAGCATTGAACACAAGATTCAGACGGTTTCTTTATGATCCACAGCAACACTACTTATTCAAATTCCTCAACATGCGGGTTGAAAACCTGGCAGAACTGTAGTCTTTGGGTATTAAAACGCCTACAGTTTCTCTGAAATGCTTGGTATATTTGGGCAATGTGAGTTAATTTCATAAATGGATGAAAAATGAGTATTTACCGCTGTTCATTCAGTACCTACAACAACATGCCAAGCATTCGGCTGTACAGAGATACTGAGAGGTCAGCACACACAGACACTGACCTCTTGGTGTTGATCATTTTGGTTGTTCAGCAAAGAGTGCAAAAAGAGGCAGCCATGCACCTCAAGGAATATGAGCGGGTATGTTAAAGAGACATAGAGTAGCCTATAGTAGATCTGAGTGTGTTAATGGGAGCGCTAATGAGCGAGAGAGAGAGAGAGAGACTGAGCATTGGGAGAGAGTATGAACTTGTTTTTAGTGTGTATATGCGTGTACACACACATGTGGGAATAAAGAAGTGGATATAGAGGGTGTGTGTGTGTGTGTGTGTGTTTTAGGAACATTACAAAAGCATCCAAACTAAATACTGTACACAGACTTTATTAACCGCCACATAAAGCTTCCCTTCACCTTATCTGAAGCTAGAAGACAGCAAAGCCACCAAAATGCACTCCGCATCAAAATAACTTCCCCAAATAAGCCAGACCTTAAGCAGAAGCATTCTTCGCTACAAACACAATGTCCACATCTCATCACACAATATTTTTTTTCTTTTTTTTTTATGTGTATCCTACTTTCTTTAAACAGCATCTTTATGACTATGATCTTTTAAAGCTCATTAGGAATATTCTAGGTTGTTTTAAACTTAAAGGCTGGAGATTTACTTGATTTATGCCTGTTTATGTTTATTACAATGAACAGGAAACGTGTTTACAATAATATACTTATAATAACTGATAGAGGGTCATGAATCTAAAAAAATCATTTAACAAAAATCTATTATCTATTATCAAATATCATTATTACAAAAAATGTTTGAGAAATAGTCACGGTTTTATGATTATGATGATTATTATGCATTTATAATGTATACAATCACATGGACACTCTTTAGATATTAAAGTGTTATTTATTGCTGCCTTTTGAAACAGAAATAACACAGTTAACAATAATACAGCACAAAATAATAATAAAAGACAAACAAAAGTCCATCTCTCCAATTGGAATTAAAAAGGTGACCTCTGCTCTGTAAACATCCTTGTCAGTATTTCCCTTTTGAAAATAGATCACAAAAGTATTTAGTGTTTTTAGTTTTACATACTTCACATTTCTTTTGGACCTGAGGCAGAGAACTGGAAACATGGTAAAACTATTTTTTGTTGTTTTTTGATTTACGAATAATACTGTAAAAGGGATAATTAAATAACGATGTTATTGAAGTATTATTAATATAAGACTAATAACTTTATTTATCCCAGAGGTGAAACTATTAATAATGAGAGAAATAAGCTGAATTATTATTGTAATCAACTGTCATCCATATGTATTCATTTTAATAATTGTTATAATAATTACAAACATTCAGGAGGACACAAACTTGTTGTGAACCCTGCCCCATGACTTTTATTAATAAAATAGCTTAGATACTGAATTGCTACATTATATTCCTCAGCAACGAGGGGGTAAAATCACTGTTTAACTAAACACACATTTGTAGAGAGACGTGCTGACGCAGGTTCACACACGTCTCTCTCCCTCGTTCTCTCTCCCGATCGAATAATTAATTAAAGTAGCTAAATGTTATAATTAATTAATTCAAATAAATGTGATCTTACCGCATTATTTCATCTCTGTCTGATCTGAAGCGGGCAGAATGCTGAGCTAACGAGCCGGTCAGTCTTGCCTTCACGTTGTGCATTAAAATAGTTTAAAGCAGTGTATTCGCTCTTTAGCAGCAGTTTTTATGGCAATATTTAAATGACACCCTGGTCATTCTTGGTGCAACAAAAATAGTCCCACACTATCGACTTCAGTCATTTCTCTGGTGGAAATAAAGGATCGCGGTTTGGTCCTTTGTCATTGTTAATCTAGTGTGTGTAGCCTCTGTGTCTCTGATAAGCACAGCATTTTAAGCCGGTGCACCACTAGTGTAACTTTGTTTTCGTTTTGCGCAAGTTGCAACTGTTCCATTCTGTGCAACAGAAACTCTCTGTGTAGCGGCGCCTTTACAATTAATTAACCGTGACATTTTAAAGCGTGGTTAATTGTGAAACCAGTTAATCGCTGCATCCCTATTAAGAACCAGCTAAAACCAGACTAATTATTGAAACTTACTAGTAGATCGGTGTCGTTATTGTTAACTAAAACTATTAAAGATACAACAATCAACATAAAAACGCATCTAATCTCATTAATAATCAAAAGCACTGACCAATAGAATAAATATAAAAAATAATGCTATAACAATTTAACAATAAAAAAAAGGAACTCTGTCCTTTTGGCTATTTTTAAATGCTGCTGCTAACACAATGCTATGCAAAACAGGCATTAAATATACCTCACTCTTACTATTTGGTATTTGGACAGCTGTTTAGAGTATATGAATTACCCTTTTCCCAATTACAGGTTTGAGAAATTTCAGCAAAGTGAAATTCAGACTCTGTAAAGCAAGGTGAAAAATACAGATGTACATTTATGTGTAATAGTGAAGCTCTCCTGAGCATTGCAATTAAACAACTTTAAGCAGTCTTACTTTGGAAATGACTATAACATTTTGGAATAATAAAAAAAAAAATCAATTTTATCGTTCATCTATTGAAATTATACACTAGTTCAGAGTAATACAAAGGAGTCATTTTATTCTGCGAGGATGCATTAAATGATCAAGAGTGACAGTAAATACATCTACAGCATTAAAAATGCTGTTCTTTTTAACTTTCTATTAATCCAAAGAAAAAAAGAAAAAAAATCCTGAAAAATATTTTTTTTTCTTCTAAGCAGCACATTTTCTGAATGATTTCTGAAGGATTGTGTGACACTGAAGGCTGGCGATTATAATGATGCTGAAAATTCAGCTTTGCATCACAGGAATTAATTACATTTTAAAATATATTCAAAAAGGAAACAGTTCTTTTAAATTGTAACAATTCCACAATTTTACTGTATTTTTGATCAGATAAACGCAGCCTTGGTGAGCAGAAGAAACTTCTTTAAAAAAAAAAATAATAATAATAATAATAATTTAATACATCTTTCCAAACCCAAACCTTTGAACTGTAGTGTACAGTGCATTTTTTATTTATTCATGATCACCTTTTAAACTAAAACGCTTACTGTTTTATTTATATTTATTCATAAATTTGAAGCATAGCTTTTTGGAGATGTTAAGGCAATAACTCATAACATAACTTCCTGGTGTAGTGTTATCCTCTACTCAAAAGTCACTTTGCTAAAATATCAGAGGTATCAAAGGTAACATAATATAATGTATGATTACTTACATTAACTTAATGCTGTTACATTTAAAAACAAAAAGCTATTTTGTATCCCAGAATGTGTCAAAGATATTTTTTCTCCTTAACTAAATGTATTAAAAACTAATGCACAGAAAAAAATCAATTTAAAATCACAATCAGTAAGCTAGAAATTAGATTAAGAGTGAGTGAACTACCAAAACTAGTCACAATTGACTATTTTATTCTGCTGACAGTCCTAAAACAGTCCTTGACTGAAGATGCCTGAAAAATACAGTTTCAGTAAAAAACAAAAACTGATAATATACAGAATATTTCTTGGTGTTTTGATATGTTTAACCCTAAAAGCTACTACAATATACCATATAAACCTCTATTTGCTGTTAATTTGGGAAAAATATAATGCATAAAATCGAAGTGGCCACAAAGCTAACTAGCACTGCCAAAATCAGAAATACACACAAAAAGCAGCTAAAACTACTTGCAGCTACTAAAACACTGCTTTACAGCAAGAGGCACAGAACGGTTTTGACATTAAAGCCTACCTCCGATGGTTAGAGCACTTAGACGTGTCTTGACATGTGTAAGGTCTGAAGAGGCAGTAGCAGGGAAGAAAAATCCACTGGGAGTTAGTTTTTCCCAAAACCTCACAAAGACAATCCCAATGAGAGAGACTAACAAACGTTCAACTACAGCACAACTGCACTAATGATATCTAAAGAGTCACTTACTGTGGTGAACCACACATCTCAATATGGATTCCAGACAAAACATTACTGAATCACACCAGGCACCAAACCAAGCAATTCCTGCAGCAGTCACGGTTTCAAGACCCATGATAAATCACAGCCTTCATGACTGGAGAAGATCAAGCTGAAATTAAACCCACACACTGCCAGGCAGAGCCAAGACTAGCTACAAAAAGGATAAACACTGTACTTTCAAAGAAAGTGCTTATTTACCATAAAGATTTTACACTTGAGAGTCATAATTTAGCTTTTAGTCCTCTCTCTCTTTTTAATTTTGTCATTATTATTTATTTTTACAGTGTAGTTTGTGCAAATGCTGGGAAACCTGGCAAGGGGCCTGACAAATATGTACTAAGAGGATATGAAGTAGATATAAAATGCTGCTTCTCAAGAAAGCAAGCAAAATACTGTTTTTGGAAATTTGCACCCTTTAAATGTATCAGAACACCTTTAATGTACAGTATGTTCCTCTATATACACTGACAGTGTACAGAGTGCAAATGATTTTATGAGCTGTCCTCTTATATAAGTGCAGCAATAAATGCTCACATACGTTCATACCAGCATCAATATACTGTACACACAGAAGGCACCACCGAGTGAAAATAAATGATGAAATTTATACATGTTTTGAAAGTGCTGGTTCAACACATTAAAAAAAAAGGATTCATTTGAATCATTTTAAAAATGTATTGTTGTAGTTTATGTATGTGAGTAACTAGTTAAACAAATGACCTTTAGGGAATTATCAGACCTAGAGGGACTTTTTTGCATTCGCTTTGTGGCAAAATATGCAGAATAAAAACTATTTTCAGCAAAAAATAATTTACTACATTAACATACTTTAATACATACAGGCAGGAAATTATAGTCTGACATGAATTATACCAAATGTTTTTATTTGCTGTTTAAAAATTGGGCACAGATTAAATGTATAATTGTAGTAAGGTATAAATATAAGAGACTAAGATGGCATGCATGGTATTCTGAAGTCCCCTCCTGTTTTTCTTAATTCATACTTCATAATCCAGATGTTGGTTACACAGGTGTTTCTGCATTAGTCTCTGAAGGAAATAAAGGAGCTGAGAGGCATTAGGGCATCAGGGTTAGTAAACTACTTGGCAAAGCTTAGCAGTGAGAGGAGAGATAAAGAAACACTTTCACCATTTTACATTTGATCAGCTTCAGGTATCAGTTTAATCTTTCGCCAAACAGCTATAAAATGGTTACTACATATTAATATATTAGGGACATACATTTCATTAAAATGTTATCTTACTAGGAAAATTCATTCAGTGTATTAACCCTTTCATAAATGACTGCCAATAACAGAATGTTGCTATGCAACGGCAAACAGGTGTTTTAGCTGTTACTGTGTCACTGGTGTTAGCTTGACTGAAATGCTTTTATGGACCAATCAGATGCCAAGACTTCTTGTGCTTTAATAGATGTCATATTTAATGTCATGAAAGAAATGTGGGTTTGTATAGAGGTACTGTCTGTTCAACGTTTTCAGGTAGGGATGCACGATAGATATCGGCATGATTTAATGCGCACCTGTAGAGATTTACCACTGATTACAGAACCGGCTTTACTGATGAGATGCGCATTAAATATCGTGCCGATATCTATCGTGCATCCCTACTTTCAGGTGCTAGGTGACATAAATTCCCAGGATTTCTGAAAGAAATTGAGATTGATACATCATCTGAAAGCCAAATAAATAAGCTTTCCATTGATGTATGGTGTGTTAGGAGAGGACAATATTTGGCCGAGATACAACTATTAGAAAATCTGGAATCTGAGGGTACAAAAAAACTCTAAATACTGAGAAAATTGCCTTTAAAGAAGTTTTGATATATTTATTGTAGGAAATTTACAAAACATCTTCATGGAACATGATCTTTATTTAAAATCCTAATGATTTTGGCATAAAAATATATTGATAATGTTGACCCATAGAATGCATTTTTTGGCTATTGCTATAAATATACCCGTGCTACTTATGACTGGTTTTGTGGTCCAGGGTCACATATTAGATGAAAAACTTAAAATTATGGGCTAAAAAACTGTCTTTTGGTGTTAAAACAGTAGTGTCAGGATAAGTAAATGAGTATGTGTCTGTGTTCTTTAATTTGACACCTGCAAATTTTCAGGACAAATTTTCAACTGCATTCTTAGCAAACCTGCACTGACAGCTAGTTGTTTATAATGTGAGAACTGATATTGACATTGCCATCTTTGATAATGTCATTATGGTAACCTGAGAATACAGTTCTGACTTGTTTACTTTGTTTAAACAGTGTGTTGAACTATTCACATTGGGCTGAATTCACTAACTCTCTCTAATTGATGCCCTAAAATTTGTTAATTATTAAACTACTAACTGAAAAAGAATCAATAGATTAATTGATTTAATTAGCTGCAGGCTTTCATCCATCAGTCTCGTTTGCATTCTCTTCAAAGTATTCTCTCTATGGTCATAATATTAATTAATTTGTACAGATGTTTGACGGATAAGAATGTAAAAACCTTAATCAACAGTTTAACTAGAATGCATGTGAATCAAAAGGTTTATACTTCCGATTACAGTCTGCCATCAGACCACTTATGACTCCTATAAGAGTTTCTGCCTCATCTAGCATTGGTCCACGATGGATACAAGTACAAATGTAAAATGACATGGTGTCTGGAGACCAGCAACCATATCAAGCCTAACCTCTCTAGCAGAAGAGTGTGCAGAAAATGTGCTTGTGTGCTTGTAACAGCAAGTCAATACACAAAAACTGGTCTAGCAAAGCACGTCATTCCAGCCACCTCAAGCGTGATAATGTACAGGAAGGGGCGGAGCTGCTGTCTTAAAGTGCTGTATAGCCTTCTCCCTTTGTAGAAGCCAAATACAGTGCTGCTGGCCTTGATCACAGCAAACCCAGAATTACAAGTCAGTCTAAATATATATATATAAAATCTAAAACTGCTTTTCAGAAAAGTTGATGAGTTTCTTCAATCATGAATTTAACACACTACCCATCATTCTGAATAAGTTATGAAGGTGAAGCTGAGATTCAATCACCAACCGTCATGGAAAGCAGTTTCTAGAGTCCTAACCAAGGTTTGGCGGACATTCATAATTCCTCACCGAGTTTATCCGATGATGTAATAATGTCATTAGGAACGCATGAATCCAGATCAGCATCCATAATCCCAAGAGGGTCCAGCTGAGCCACATGGTGACCACGTATCTACAGGAGACAAGAGGTCCCCCCACAAACATGGGAGCCGAGCGCAAAACCACCCACAAGGAAAAGATATAGAAGAGGGGAGGAAGAGGAAGTGCAGAACAGCAAGAAAACAAGAAGGTTGAGATGATATAGGAAGTGTGATTGAAGAAGAAAGGAAGTGTCGGGTTTGGGTATAAGAGTTGAAAAACAGGGGAAAGAGGAAATGAGAGAAAGAGGGACGGATAAAGGGAAGGGGAAAGCAACAATCACACAAAACAGGCTCATTAATGGTGGTCTGCTGAGCTGTGGGGAACAGAAAACATTTCTCACCAACATGCTGGAACCCAGTAGCTACTGGGGACTCGTCAAAATTTACACAACTGATGCCAAGTGGGTCGAGGTTTGCATTGTGATGCCCCATTACCTGGAAACAGGGCAACAGCAGTCACAAGACATTAGGAGTTCACTAAGCAGATCCCATGACTGTGATTTGAGCCCAATCTTTCACAGCATCACAAATGTGAGATGTGAAACGATTCAACCAAAATGAGGTATTGCACAATTTGGCATTTTCAATCAAACGGGACTATCTGCTAGAGGTCGAACAATATATCATTTTACCGATTAACTGCCACATTTATAGAACCATTTATTTGCTTTATGAAACTACCAGTTATGGGGAAAATCAGCGGTGACAGTTGGTGAACCTGATCATTTGTTTTAGTGTTGCTGTTTATGCATGTTCCTATGTGGCCTGTGCCGGAGGATGATTATTAGCCACTGTGCAATGAATCAAAGTCAAGGATGGAAACTGTTCACCTGTCATCATAATTCAGCGTTGTAAATAAATATGTTAGTTATGATTTGTGCAGACCCAGTAAGCTGCATTTTTTCTTTGTAATTTCATATGACAATAAAATAAACAAAACTGTCAGTGTGATGAGGCCCATCGATTTCATTTATTTTTATTTATTTTAAAAACTCTGTCATTACTGTTAGTTTAGCACTAATTAAAATTGTAAATAAAAAGTTGAAAGTTTGCATTCATATTTCTTTATTATTAGAAACTATCGACTACATTAATCAATTATTGGCTATATTTTTCACCTTAGTTATCGGCAAACCCCAACACTGGTCGACCTCTGCTATCTGCTTAGTGAATGTTCTCCTGTAACCTCAAAAAGCATCAAAAGCATCTCTTTTACTTAATTTTTTTACTAAATGAACATAGATCTCTTACCTTGTTAAAGGTAAACTCATTAAAGGCAGCACTGAAATATACATTTTAAGCCAATATTTTTAAACAAACAACTGCACAGTGTTTTTAAAATCTGTGTGTGTACCTGATAGGCCCTGATGAGGGACTGGACTGCCAGATGGTCTTCCACCAGTTTCTCCACATTCGGCTGGGCCCCCACCAGAGACTGGGCCTGAGCGAGCCCGGCCAGACTCACTCCCATTGGAGGAGGACTCTGGTAGGCTGAACCTGGGGGGGCACCAGCATTAGCATTCCTGAAGAAAATGTCCCAAGACTGGAGAACAGAAAAAGAGCCAGGATTTAGTCTCTTTATGCAGTCAATTACAGTAAGTTGTAATCAATAGCTTAAAAAACATACTGAACTGAATATGGTAATCATTTTGAACAACATCTAATAAAGCAGACAAAAATCCACAGGTCTAAACCCTTTTACTGTACATGGTAGGTAAGTCTGGACTGTTTCACAGTAACAAAAACAGTGTGAACAAAAAACTATAATAAAGCTCTTGGTTCGTTTTCACCAAATTAAACATCTGTGGAATACATAAATGGATTTATATTGTTTTTGAACATGACCCAACTATAAAACATGTCTGATGATGTTTCAGAAGTGAATAATTACTACCGCTGGCCATGGTAAGCAACACTGGCTCTATTGCTCATACTTATGGTCAGGGACGGAGGATGAGTAACGATGAGTAACTCATCCAGCAGCATGTGTGCCACAGACATAGATGGATGTATCAGACTTTAAATCATGTGGAATGTTAGGAAAAATATTTAATACAATATTTCAAGGCCTTTTTCATTAAAATAACCCTCACAATTAGGGTAGAGAGTGACACTATTAATAACACTTTTTGTGTTTCTAAATGCCTTACCAATACAATGTGAAGTTGTATAAGATTTTACAATTCTTTCACATTTATATATACACGATTTTCTTTTAAAGCATGCGTTTACATTTACACATAATATTGATAATGTAATTTCAGTAAAGATGGTGTTAGAGCCTTTTGAAAGGTATATGAAATGGATGTCAGTGACTTTATTAATATTTTTTAACACGAGTCAAATTTCACACAACAACAAAGTTTGTCCTTGTTCTTTTGTATGGTGAATAATTCCATGAGACTCTGCATTGTGTTTGCAGTGACACAACTAACGACTCTGAACAGGTGTGGGTTGACATTGTGATTGGTACTAAAACTCAAAGCCTGTCACAATAAAGAACTGTTTGCAATTTAGCTCCAAAGTTATAATATAACCTATAAAGGTTGATTTAATTGGGACTAGATGAAGTATATGACCCCTCCTAGTTTGTGATTTTTAAACCAATTTGATTTCTATTTGCCAGGTATCATAGATCAAATCAAATAACAAAAAAAAATTCATTTAATTCAAAATAGACTAATAACAAAAAAATGCAGTCAATAATAGCAAACATCCTAAAGGTTGATTTAATTGGGACTAGATGAAGTACAGGCAAATGTAGTCATGGAGGGCCACCGTCCTGCAGAGTTTAGTTCCAACCCTAAAAAAGCTCACCTTCCTTTCTTCTAATAATCCTGAAGATCTTGATTAGCTAGTTCAGGCAAACTGGCGTACCCTTTTGACAAGAAGGTTGGGTACCTTCAATATCCATAATGAAGGCTTATTTACATTTATGCATTACTCGCTTATAAGGCAGTTTAAGGTTAACAACAGACAGAATAATATAAGGTGGGGTAACTCAGACAAAAACAAAAAAAGCCACAAACCCTTCAGAACCTTGTATGTCTGATCTAGAAGGGGCAAAGAGACCTGGGCTATGTTTCCCAAATGCATTCCCGTAAGCCTAAGTAGATCGTAGAACCATTGGCACTCTACGATCACCTTAAAGGTCACATAATGTACACCTTTCTGGAGTTTTATTTTAGGTTTTGATCTTCTTAAGAATATATATTTACAGTAGAAGTACCAAAAATCTCATTATATTTTTACAGCTCCTTTCTCAGGAGGTCTGGTAAGAACAGGTCGATTTTGGCCTGTCTAATTAATATTCATGAGCCTCTTTTCCGATTGGCCTGTTGTTTTCTGAGTGACGCACGGCCGGGACAACCACCGGTAACAACAGTCAGCCGACATCACAGCGCTAGCTGGAGGGAGCAAAATAAAACTGGAGGCGGCCCATTCAAACCAGCACAGATTCGGCTACGTAAGGAGCTTAAAATATCATCTTGTTGTGATGTCGGAATCTACGTAATACAGCCTCAAATTAGAAATTAGGTCCAGTTTAGTTAGGCTGCATTTACACTGCAAGTCTTAATGCACAGATCTGATCTATTGACCATATCTGATGTTGTGGCCCACCTGTTTACATTCACTTATACCAGACTCGACTGGTATCCAACATCTGTTTTTACATTAACTCACTCCCAAAATGACTGTGAGTGATCACTTTACTATGCACAATAAATAACCTCACACCATTGAAAAAATCTGCCACAAAAGTTATTCATAAAAAAATCTGACTGAATGCATAAAAAATCACCCAACAAAAACAACAGCTGTCACAGATGTTTTGCAGCACAAAATCTGACTGAATGCATAAAGACCAGAAAATAACAGTAATTTTCATGTTATTTTATCTCCAGCTTGTTAGATGTAGAATTATGAGCTGAAATAAAGTTGCGCTGTAAGATTATATTTCAATGAATGAATTCCAATGAATTAATGAGAGCGAACGTGTGAGAGAGTAGCCAACAGCTAAGTTGTCACACCACACACACACACACACACACAAAAAAACAGATCTCATGCGGATTTCTGTGTTTTGTGAAAATACATTTTTAAGAATAAATTGAAGGCAACACAATGCATCAATATGTTCTCTAAATGTAAATGTCTAGTGATGATGTCCTAAGTTTTATTGCAAATAACTAAACTTGTAATTCATTTTACAAAAAAAAAGAAAAAGGTTTGAATAGCTCCGACTACTCAAATATGGAAATTATGTTATTATACCTTCTGATCACACTGCAAAAAGTGTTGTTGTTCCTCAGTACTTTTGTCTTGTTTTCCAGTGTCTAAAGTTTCTTAAATCATAATACATTTACCTGAGAAGAAAAATGACTTAAGATTTTATTTTTTGTGTGTGAAACTGAGAAAAATGAGTCAAAAACAAACAAACATATATTTGCCAATGGGTTCAGAAAAAAGATGTACTTAATTCAATAGGAAAACAAGTTTTCATTTCCCATTTAAAAAAACTTTACCTTAAAACATAAATACTCAAGTATATACCAGTAAATTTATCTTGATTTAAGGTTGTTTAGAAATCTGTACTGGAAAACATAAATACTCAAGTAGATACTGATTTTCAGCAATGCAGGTAATGGCATAACTTTATGAATTTAAGACTTATTGCTTTGATTGAACACCTTTAAGGCTTTAAATGAAGACTTCTAAGACCCGCAGAAACATGTTCTATACTGGACTATTCTAAAATAATGTGATGTAATGCAATCTTGCAACACAATACCAAAAATAAAACTGAATCCTAGAATATGTAATTGCCTGCAGGACAGGGGACATATCCATACACAGAACATCGAGCAAAACATTAACCCAAGATACCCTGGACCTTGTACTCACTTTTGAACTGTGAAGGTGGTTATTATAACTGAGGGTTATTACATGAAACCTCATTAGAAGTAGAGTGGGTGAAAAAACAACTAAACACTCATAAAGACGCTGTGTGTCACTGTGTCCTGGAACCGGCACACTCTCATGACCGCTCTAAAAATACTACAGGGATCCCAGTAATGTGACCCTACACATACAAGTTGCAACCCAGCATCTGCAGACAGACGGAAACTCAGTGTATACTTGCATTGGAATCGTTTTTGGCATTGTTATGATGAAATGCCCAAAACTTTTTCTTAGGAACTGTGTTAAAGATACATAAATGGAAATTGGGAACAGTCAGGAGGACTGACCACTGGCACCACTGAAAGAGAGGTCTCTTCATTCCTTCTTCCCATAATCCACCTGCACGTCCTCTGACTCTTACCTTGTGCACACTCTTGGGATTCTCCAACCACGCATAGTACATCTCCTCGACATAGTTAGAGCTCGTTCCGTTCAGAAACGGCTCTGCAGCCACCGGTGCCGTGTAGCACCTGAATGGCTGAAACGTCCTAGGGGTGGCCGCTGGCCTCTGCTGTGATAGATTTTTAGCAGTCTGTGAGGCCGTGATCGGCCGGAGCCGTGCCGCACAAGTCCTTAAGCGGTGCATCGCAGTCTTTTGAACGAGCGCCACCCACACTCACAAGTTCCTGGATGTCCCCAGTGCCGCAACCAAAAAAAGAGAAGTGTCACCTCCTTCTTCTTTAGCTCAAAAGGGAAAGGCAGTTTCAATTCCCTGGGGAAGAATGGACAGTTCCTGAAGCCCTTGACCTTTGAATCCTATCTGTGGTTTGTACTCTGAAATAAGGAAAGGAATACACAAGTCAGGATGGAATATGAAAAAAGGAATAGACGAGTCAGATATGCATTAAAATGCCTTATGTGTTCATTCCCTGGGTATCACATGAAGGTCTTAATTAGATTTTAATTGCAAAAGAAACACAAATAGTTATAATCAGGTACAAAAGTAACTGGAATCATCATCATCATGAAAGATCTTCATACGGCTAATCTCGTTTCATATCTGTTTGCAGTTTTGTGCTTTACGTGGCATAATGTCCGCTTCCAGAGAACAGACAAAGGTCAAAGAGCAAGTCAAGCTCCCGATAAAGACCATGAGCTCCAAAGCATTCGTATCTTTGAGAAACACTACCAAATGTCCTGTAAAAGGTAAAAAGCTCTGTGTATTTTAAATGTACAAAGTGACAGTGGAATGAAAATGTGTCAGAAGGGTTTTGGCTGGAGTACACCGAGTCTCACAGAAATGATAAATATTGAAAGTGTTCAACGAATGACGAAAGAAACTAAGAGTGAACTTTGAATTTATTTTTCACCCAATTGATATGAGCCACTTTGCAAATAAACAAGATCATAACTCGGATAACAGTGACATAATGAGTTCACGATTACTTTTGATTCTTGTACTTTTGCCACAAGAGAGGTTCGGTATTATTCGGTATCTTCACTAATGCACAGAAAGAAATGAGGGTGAAAGATGAGTTTATTTTCACCACCCAAAAACATACTGCACACTACTATATGCTAAACAGAGTTAAAACATCCTTTATCACATGCCTAACTGATATGCCATTTATAACAATTTACAACATCTGCCACCAGGAGTGCAGAAAACACGTGTGATCAACATTACATAACATTTAATACGTGTTACATTACATACCCTTTTCTGGCATCATTAAATTAATATTTTAACACATCATAGATCTATGCAACTTTGTGAGGAGATTCTACTCGCGTTTTAGCAAAGCGAAAAAATTCCTAAGAAATAAATCACACCCGCTGCTTTCCTAAGAAATAAATCACACCCGCTGCTACTGTAATAATCTGAACTATGCTCTACTACTATGCTCATTAAAATGAATAACTGTTAGAGGTGTCCTTTTCCGCTAAAATGAAACTGGTGTGGCCATGTGGTTGAAATAAACATGGACCCCTTCTCTCCCTCCACACGCCTATGTTTTGACCTTGCGTCCACATTCCGCTCCCCTTGATGAGCCGCTGAACACCGCCCGCCCACTGCACTGATTCAGCACGCTCATTGGCTGGAGATTCCTAACCACGCCCACCGGTCACACCTAGTGGACGGCTAATGGAGACACGGAGTGTCAATCAATATGTCCTTTCACTAAACATATGGGTCTTATAAAAATATTAGCAGCCCATGCTAACCGTCAAATCAGAGACCGATACTGGAATCCAGTCAAGCAACTTTTAACTATTATTACTACACTGTTATTCTGAGAGACAGTTGAACGTATCTGTTTAACGAATAAAGACACAATATCTACGTCTTTCTGTTGTTAACCGCAATACCTTGCGCTAGCAACAATAATGAGCTAATTATGTTCGGTTCAGGCACGTAGTTTTGTAACTAGATAGTTTAGTATCCTTTAGCCAACTGACTAACACGTAAATACCTAGTTATGTCATCCAGTACCAGGTAACTTTGTGTCACACCAAACAAGAACAAGCTGACATGCTAATTTGAAGAAGTGAAGAGAGAAACGCGCCTCCTCGTTGGGTATTTTGTCGACGTTCTAATCAAGCGTCCATTTAACGACGGATATGAGTGTGTATACATACAAGAAAACAAACACTTACTTGTGCGAGCAGCCTTTGTGAACTGGTCGTGCACCGGAGATGGAAAGGGCTGCTCGAGAGACTGACACTAGAACTGTTCCGTCATGAAGAACGTCAGCCGCTTAGTTCAGACGTCACTTCGAGATTTCGCGCGGTATTTTTACTCGCAGTGAAGTACAGCTCGTTCCCGCGAATCGGTTCTTTCGAGCCGTTCTTGTCAAAGAACCGCTTCAAATCGATTCATTAGTTATTAAATATCTAAATGTTAGATGAAAAATTTGCCAGACACGTTGCCTTGTTGGACTAAAATTACTAAAACAAAAACTAAAAAAAAAAAAAAAAAAAATCAATTTAAACGAAATATTAGACTTTTAAAAACCCAATAAAGCACATAAAAAACACTTGAAATTAAAATTGAAATTAAAACCGAAAGCTAAAATGTTAACAAATGCTATAATACTATATACATAATAACAAAACAACACTGAAATGAAAAGTATTTTCTCACAAGCCTTTTCCATTTACAACTAAAATGTTTATGATCTATCAAAAATGACACTTAACACACTGATTTATGGAAAAGATCAGGCTCAAACACTATTTGTATATGAATTATATATCGCTAGCCCCAAGATTAAATAATTTGCTTAGTACATAAGTTCTTGCTTATTTCTACGCTTATTATGTATGACCGTATCAGTCCAGCAGACCATCTTAACAGCAATGCTGTGCAAATGATATTTAAAATACACTTCACAGCATAATTAAAAACATACCAGTGATTTTTATTTTCATATGCAAAAACTGAAATCATCACCACCACACTGAAGGTAGCTCAAAATAATCCCATCCTGAACAAGTCCATCCTTGATCCATAAAGCATCAGTAATCCAGAATCCACAACTGCTACCAGCTGCAAGACCTGCCATTACACACAAATGGAAATGCAGTGCAAGAAGGGAAGAATCTATCATTCATTCAGTCAATCATACACATTAACATAATACATAGATGTAAAATAACACTCGTTGTTATCAAACATGTATTGTATGGCACTTGGCTGATTTTGTTATGATGGAAATGTCCTAGTATGAGGATACTGTCCAATGTGCTCTACAACAGACACGTTACAGCGCTTTGTTTGAGGGTGCATGACTTTATACACATACTCTACCTCTTGTGGTATTAAGAGGTCTCTGAAACATGCAGACAAAATTTTTCATTCTTATTTAACAGTTTCAGCGAGGAAGAGACTTGTGTTTATGGCATAGTATGTGATATCATGCATAAAGTCATGTAGCCCTTGAAAACTATAGGAGAAAAGCTTCTATTTTGCTTTCATTTTTATTGTCTGTAGTTAAAAAATAAAAATCATGTTAACACCACAATAAAACCAGCAGTCACCAGAGTGTCACAAATCAAAAACATTTTCAAAAACAAGTTCTCATGTTTACCTGGTTTTTACCTCGATGGGGACAGAATTTCACTTGGCAAATAAAGTAAAAAATAGACTTTCTATAAAAGTTGTGTATAAATAAAAGTATTGAATTAAACTATGTATAAATGCTAAAATCATAGATTTAAATCACTGTGTTGGGTAACAACAATTTCAAATGATAATGTACTTGAAATGTATTAGAAAACCTAAATTATGAATATGATGCGCCACAGTGCAAAAGAGAACGATTTGCAGTTACCACTGGCCATTTAGATAATACTAATGACTTGATAACCTTGTAAAATGTTTAGGATGCCTCATAAACTAAATTATCGCATTTGTCTTTTACATATTATAACACGTTTTCGGGTAAAAAAAAGATTGAATGTGGTGTTCAGATTATATCTTGCACCAAAAAGTCAAAAAAAGGGGGAAACAAATGAACATTTTAAAGCCAGCCTATGATATAAAGGGTCTCTGTACATTTCTATAAACAGTGGATATTACTGAAGTGCAATCAGTCGCAGTGGTCCTATATAGCACATGAGAATCGTAACACAATTAAGGAGATCGGTGTGTTGCCATAGACATCTTTTGTCGGGTGACAGGCGTTTAATTGGCTAAAGAGTTTTCTTGCTCCCGTCATGCACTCTGCGATGTATTGCGAGCGGAGGTTTCTTTCGCAACAGTGACCGTCTCTGGGTTTGATTGACAGTTGACAGCTGTTTGCAGACGGAGGGGGAGAATAGAGAGAGTGGGGGAGAGGGTGCGACCAGCTGATTCCTCCTCGACTCGTCCCACTCCCGTCCATCCCAGACAGAAATACAACTGTCAGCCGGACGTGTGTGTTATACTGGGGGTGCAGGCGCTGGTCTTTGAGGCATAAGATGTTGGGTTGGAGCAGGTGGTCTGTGGAGGGTGGACAGAGTTTAGCACTCAAGTCAAGTCAACATAACAAAAAAAAAATCCCCTTCCTGAATATAACATAACATAAAATCAACACGTTATATTATAAGAATACTACTATAAAATAAAATTACACTTGTCATTGTTTATAAGTTTGGGGTCACTAAGATATTTACATTTCTCCAAGGCTGATTTATTCTTTCAATCATATGTAACATTATTAATCAACTTTTTAACATTATTTTTTATTGTAACATTATTAATGTATTTACTGTCACTTTTAAACGGTTTAAAATGTGTCCTTGGTGATTAAAAGTATTCATTTCTTTCAAAAAAAGAAAAGACAGACCCCAAGCTTTTGAACAGTATTGTGTATTATTACCGTGCAAACGCAGGTGGTGGTGGTCTGGTGGCGTAAGATGGCACAGAGGCTGATTTATTAGTCTGAACCACCTGTGAAGAGACAGAAACTTGTGTTACTGCTGAAGAAACATGTGGATAACAGGTAAATGAACGAATCTAAATAAACCTAAAATGAATTTACATCAGTCAGAGTTAAAGGGAAAGTTTAACCATAAATGAAAATTCTGCCTTCATTTACTCTCCCTCAAATTGATGGTACCCATTGACTTCCATAGTATGAAAGAAAAATGTTATTAAAGTCAACCGTTTCATTAAAAACATTCTTTAAAATATCTTTGTTTGTATTAAACAGAACAGAGAAACTCATACAGGTTTGGAATAAATTCAGGGTGAGTAAATCCACACAAAATTTTCAACCCTTTAAGTTTTTGTTTAGTGACATAACTAAACATCTAAAATCATATGAAACTTAGCTCACAGCACAGTAGAGTACAGTACATATGTATGCATATTAAATAACATGGTAATTAGATACTGATGGATTTAACCCAATTACAAAAAAAGAAAATTAAATCTTGATATGTCAAATAAGCTTAGCTGTAAACCATTACAAATATCCATGTTACACAATTTCAGGTCCTCCTTTAGAGGATTAGAGCAGAATGATTATGGGTATATGATTATATGCCTGAAACAAAAAGCTCTGAAAGAAAATTAAAAGATCAAATCTTGGAAAGTGTCACGATAGCGATGATGTGCTTATGTGAGAATTAATCTTGTTAGTAAGTATACATCAAGACATGGTTAGTAGGAGTAAATCGGAGAGATTAATAATAATAAATTATTTCTTCTATGCACTGAGATATATGTATGTATAGGACAATAGCTGTCTGTATATGCTGTGTAGCATAAATCTGATATGTATGTTTAATATCTCTCCTTTTTGGTCAATATGACTTTATTTTTTATATGCATTGTTAATCTTGTATATTAAACTAAATAAAAATGAAAGTAAAAAAACAAATATATATATATATATATATATGTATGTATGTATTATATATATATATATATATATATATATATATATTATTAATGTGCAAGATGGTTATATATATATATATATATATATGTATGTATGTATTATTAATGTGCAAGATGGTTGTTAATTCCACAGCAGTAAAGGGCTTTTGTCCTTCTTACAAAAGACACATATAGAGAGAGAAAGGTTAGGAACAATGCAGTGAAGCAGAGACTGTATAAGCAACAGCAGCAGAGATGTCCCACAGTACAAATATAGTAAAACCCTCTTAAATAAACAGTATGCAGTTATTTACCTCCGCTGGTGGCAATAACTGAGCCTGGTGCTTTATCATAGAAGAGAAAAAGAGAGGAGCCTGGTCATTATCTATATATCAGCAGCAGACGAGCTCAAAATACAGACATTCTTCTGACTTCATGACTTCAGCTGAATGTGAAGGACAGATCATTTCTCAGAATTTCCCATTAATTGTTCTTTCCACATATTTGTCAATGTGGAAATGTAATGTTTAACAGCGAACGTTTCAAATTAGTTTTCCCTCTTCACGCACTAATGAACCGATTTACTAGCTGGTTAAGTTTGAGTTGCAGTGTCATTCCTCAGGCGTTCAGTGGGACAGTCCTACAGTTGTGTTATGCTCAGGCACATATGCTGAAAAATATCTCAAATCTTAAGGTGAAGCACTAGGTTAGTTACACTAGCTATGTTAGCACTAGATTGAGTGAGTTAAACATTGGGAGTGTGGCAGTCAGTGAAGAGTCCTGCTGTGCAGAGGTCACTCACCCCGTCCTTCACTATACTGCTGGGATGTCCCCTCTGGGACACAGTAGTCTGCGGTCTCCTGTCAGCTCTGAGGAACAACCAAAGACGGCTGATCAGTATTAATATCAGTAATCAGTAGTTTCCACAAAAGCTCTAAAGCCCTTGAGTTTATATATATGATATAATGGTCACATGATGTGAAAATAAACAAACAAATAATTTTTTGCGTTTTTATTTTTTTCATTTTTTTTTTTCATTTTAGGTAATTCCACTCTATGCGTTTCATTAAATAATTATTAAACTTTGTTGTATGGTTTAGACTATGTGTTACCATTCCATAACAAATTATCCTAAGTGACTCGGTCTACTCACTCGTAGCCCTGAGAGCGTTTCTTTCTGAAGAAGCGTCGCTTCAGCTCGTTCCTCTTGAAGAACACAAACAAACCCAACGCCAATAGAAGAATCAGGAAAAAGAACACAAGCAGACCATCCCTTGTGGAAGTATCTTTATCTGAGTGAAATTCAGAGAGGGGACGATTATAATTTAACATAGCAGATTTGGGCGAATTCCACTGGAGGTGATCACATTTACAGATGACCCTGATAATGCTCTGTGAAGCTCTAGCTGTGCAGTTGTTCAAGCAGTCTTACCATTCCAGGTGGGGCCGCTGTCGATGCTTCCTCCATAACCAGAGGCCTCACAGGACGGAGGAGCCCAGCCGTATTCACAGTGGCAGTTTTTATTGCTGTTACACACCTGAAGCACAAATACACACACTCAGCAAACATTTTATCAAGCTGAACTCTAGGCATTTAGGATTTGAAAATAGGTGAATGTAAAATGGTATATTTAAAATGATGTGTATGTAAAAGGGTGGTATGGGTTTGTGGGTAGTGAATGCATATGTACCCCATGGCCGTGGCATTTCTTTTCAACATCACAGTCGTAATTCAGCACATCTGCACTTTTGCACTCAAAATTCAGACAAACCTGCAATACATACACATAAGCAGTTAGTTGATACACAAAGCCAAAAACTGTTCATACAGTTCATAGATGTGAAATCTTGAAAAAAAGTGTGTGTGTGTGTATGTGTATATATATATATATTAGAGCTTGCATAGACTAGTCGAGTGATCGACTACTTCAAACACTAGTCGGCGCTGTCGGACACAATCGACTACTCGAGCATGCATTAACCATAATGCATGTACAGAGTTTGCAAGTACGACGTGAATTTTAGGATTACAATATTGCGTGTGGCTGTAACTTTCTATGACTTTATCTATGTTGCATGTAAAATTAAATTAAATAATGTTATAATTAGGGGTGTGTCTGAAGCCGAATACCTTATTCGGAAAGGCACAGATAATGGCTTCAAAAAACGAATAACGGACAAGGAATAATTCTGCCTGAATATGGTTGAACCTGGAACAGTCTGGTGTTTGATAGATAACAGTTGAGCCAGGGGATCAGCACAATATTATACACAGACCTCTAAAGTCACGCAATAGAGTGAAGTGCATGAATGTAAACTTTATGAGTGAAAAGAGCACAAATCAAACACTGCATTGCTCTTGCCTCTCTGTGCATCTCTCAGAAATCAGAGCTTGGCAAGAGTAATAGGCAATGGCAATGATTTAAACCTTAGGCTACGATATGAAACGAATGAATGGAATAAGCACAGCGCGCTCACCAATCAAACAGCCGCGTTGCGCGTCTCAGTCTCTCAAAAACCAAACCAGTTCTCTCTCAAGAGTAGGCTAATAATCAGCGTAGATACAGATACATTTTCTACTTGGCCTACTTGTTTGCATCTTTATCTTTTGCTGGTTTGCGCGGCACAGGCACATTTGTTTAGTGAAGTTCAAAAAAAGACTCACTTAAAGAGTTTTGCATAATGAAAATGTACGCATTGAATTAATTCAGTCCTGTTCAAATGATCACTAAACGTGTGATAAATATATTTTTAGAAATCCATAATTATTTTAGTTTAACACGGCATACTTGTTCAGTGATAACTATGAAAAAAAGTTAGTCATAACGGTCTTATCAAGTAACTGTACGACGTTCCACCCGGTTTCATGCAGATACGAAAAATGTTGTGATTGTTACAGATACAAATACAGATACAAATACTGGCTGTTACATGAAAATTTAAATGTATAATGTCATAATTATAAAGTTTTGACAATTCACATATGTAATTGTTGCATTAGGCTATGAATTAATAAGTGTTTATTGATAACAACTATTTCATGTCTTTTCATTTACAGTAGCATGAACCACAAGTAGTCGAGTAACTCGAGTATTTTTTAAATAAGAAATCGACTAGCAGAAATCAGTAGTCGTGCAACCCCTAATATATATACACATATATATGCATATACATATACATAATATATATATATACAGTCCACATACACACATACATATATGGATATGGATATACATATACATTATATTTATATATTTATATATATATATTAGTGCTGGGCAATGATTACATTTTTTTTTAATCGCAATTAATCGCATTATGCACAAAACTAATAATGCATTCAAAAGTAGTGTATTGTGCACTTTTTTTCATCTAAAAGTAGGCCTACTGCTATATGAACAAAAGTGTAATAACATTTGGTTTGCAAACACATTAAACAAATAAGGTGCTTTTACAGTTTTTTTCCTTTTAAATAGTAGCAGTTAAAATATTTATTGTAGCCTAAATCTCAACTTATAACATTAATGTAATTAAATTAAATATAAAACAAGCTGCCATGACATTAACGTACATAAATGTTTATATAGAAAATATTTTATAGTTTGTTATAGATAAAACAAGTTATGCTCAGAGTCCAGAGCCTCAATCATAACATTATAACAGGCACCTTCCTGTTAGAGACCTGCACGATCGCGGGACCCATCACAGCAGAGTGCGGTGCGGGACAACACTTGATGGGCGGGTAGAGACTCGTGTGTGCGGGAGAATAATTAGGGTGTGCTCACTCTAGGCAATCTTAACCGTGCCAGAGCATGTTTGACCCCCAAAGCTTGGTGCGTTTGACTACAGTAGTGTGATTGTTACATTTAGCAGTCCCTGGCTCGGTTGGAAGAGGTGGGCAAGAGCACGGTTCAGTTACATATAGATCAGTGAGTGTGAGCGCTAACCGCGATGGAGTTCAGATCTTCTGATATTTCTGAGCGGCAAAAGCGATAGATCTGTAAAGCAATATATTGTGAGAGGGACGTGTGTTACCGCGTTCCATATGACTCGAAATAATAATCCACAAAGTTAACAAAACGATTCACTCCACTGTGTTGAGCGAGAGCGCTTCTCTGCTGTCTTCACGTGCTTTCGGAAACTTCCTATTTCCAACTTATAAAGTCATGATTATGAGCTTTTTGCATTCTTTTCTGTTAAAAATAACAGTGGACAGTGGTTTGTGAATGTTGACCCCTCATGATTTGTCTGTATGTGTATTCAGAGCCAGTGAGCAATGGACTTTCATAATAATAAAAAACTGTTACGTGATAAAATAATATATATTAGGGTTGGGCAAGTTAACGTGTTTATCACACATAACATGTTTATGCATTAATAGATTAACGGCGACAATTATTTTATCGCGCGTTAACGTGCGCTCATTACAGTTCCATAACAAACCATCAGAAATTCAAAAAAAGCATATATCCCTAAAAAGCCAAATAATTTTTTTTTAATAATAATAATAATAATTAAGAAAAAATATTTAATTTAATAATTTAATTTAAAGGTGCAATGTGTAATATTTACAACGATCTATTGACAGAAATGCAATATAATATACATAACCATGTTTTCAAAGGTGTATAAAGACCTTACTTAATGAACCGTTATGTTTTTATTACCTTAGAATGAGCAATTTTTATCTACATACACCGCGGATCCCCTTACATGGAAGTCATCACCATGTTTCTACAGTAGCCCTGAATTGACAAACTGCTCTACAGAGCGCGTTTCGTCACTTTGTTGTTCTTGCGAATAAAACACTGACCTATGATGAACAAGTACATTTATATTCGCAATAACATCGATTTACTGAATATAATTCCTTTATTTACCTTTGTAAAGAAATCGAATTGCTTTCTGCTGTCTTTACTGACGACATCTTTACTTTTGTCGGCCACCGTAGCTTCTCTAAAGAGATGGGTGAGCGGGGAACTGAGCCGTTGGTTGGTCAAATGTGAAAGTGGCTAAACACTTCAATAAACATGTTTTGCCAATCTGTGCACATAATTTAAGAATAAATATAAAGTTGGTCAATGTTACTGTTCTCCATCACCTTATTTTCTCCACACTTGGTGCCCTCATTGACCATGCCGGGATCAGGCACGTCCGAGCCAAGGCGGAAGTCCACGCCCCAGCAGATAGTGTCAGCGATGGGGGTCTGGATGACTGACGGCTTGATGCCAAATATGACTGAGGACAGAACGTTCTCACACTGCAGCTTCCCGCACATGGCGTTTCTGAGGGAATGAGAGTGTGTGTGTTCTTACGGGGGTGTGGATTGTAATTGAACTGTAATGCAGTATATCTTGCTGTGCTGTACCTGCTCTCACACTTCTTGAATCCGCTGGATTGGTAGCCACAGTTTCCAAAGCGATCGCCTTTAGAGTTGACATCCTTAAAACACAGCTCAGGAGCAGCTTTAGCCTCTACACACACAAAAAGAAAGACATTTACAGAATATCAATTAACTTCTTTTTTTTTTTTTTTTTTTTGTAATTAAAGAAAAACCAAACAAAGCATTTTTTAAAATGCAGGATAAAATAAATGAAAATGTGAAATGTTTCGTTGTCAACTAGAATTTATTTTAAACATTTGGGATCAGAAAGTTTTTTTTTTTTTTTTTTTTTTAAGAAATGTATACTTTTATTCAGCAAGGATGCATAAGATTGATCAAAAGTGACAGTACCTTTATAATGTTAAAGAATATTTTCAATGATCTTTTGAACTTTCTATTAAAGAGTCTGAAAAAACTCTTTCCTAAAGGATCATGTGACACTGAAGACTGGAGTGATGATGCTGAAAATTCAGCTTTGCTTCAAGGAATAAATTCCATAAATTCCATAAATTCCATTTTAGAACATTTTCAAATAGAAAACTGTTTGATTTACATTGTATTAGTATGTCGCAACATTACTGGTTTTACTGTATTTTTTTGATCAAATAAAGTAGTCTTGGTGAGGAGAAGAGACTTCTTTAAAAAAGATATTACCGACTCCAAAATGTTGAACAGTAGTGTCTGTGCTGCTGGCAGGGCTGCAAGTCTGATAGATTATCAACAGAGGGCACCACTGAGTCTTTTGCAATACACTCAACATAATACTGCTAGCTGTCAGTTTTAATATCCATCTGTTCTCTTATATGCACTTCAAATGGCCCAAATTAGAATTAGTTAAGAATATCTAACAGGACGAATGACAGTCATTTGGCATGTACATTTTCTAACACTTCTAAATAATATTGGCATTATACCATATAATCACATCATTAACACCAATGTTATTTAAAAGTGTTAGAAAATGGCAAATAATTTTAACATTGAATACTATATATGACAAATCATTATAAGATGTGGTTGTACCACTATGTCTTTTTTAGTGCCTTTTTAATGTTCCTTAATCATTCTGAAATACTAGATAAACAATTTATCACCCACACTGTATACTCACTTGCACCGAATATGGCCTGACACTGGGTGCTATAGTGCTGGCACTGGCCGTTGTAACAGTAAGCCTGGCCTTGTTTGCAGGGATGGCCGTTCTGTTTGAAGACGTCATTCTGACAGAGGGCAGATGAGCCGTTACAGTACTCCAGCAAATCACATTCATCCGTGCTGCTTCTGCACACTGTGCCACCAGGCAAAAACTGACAAATGGAGAGAGAAAAATATTACATTTGCAAGCAAAAATTACTACTGCATATTGTCAGATGGCATATGCATGTATATATTAGCTCTGTCCTTGTGAGCTGGTTGATGAGGTGAAAATTTAATGCATTGAAGAAATATATGACCTAACTAGCCAAATTTTGTCTTAAACTCACTGTGAATATTGCCTTTCAATTTAGCTAGAACACGTTATCTTATAAGCAGCTTAAGGCATCTTTTCCTAGTGTAATTTTGGCATAATTCTAAAATTATTTCTATAATATTTTAATATTTATTAACATTTTCAATTTTCTTTTCAATTTATTTCTTCTATAATATTTCAATATTTATTAATATTTTCATTTTAGCTTTTTTAATTTATTTCTTATTTTGTAAGTTTTAGTCATTGTTATATACATTTGGCATTTTATTAGGGGTTTTTTTTCTATTTGTATTTATTGTTTCAATTTAATTTTCATTTTGGTTTTAGTAATATCAGGACATCAACTTAAATTTAATTTCAGTTAGATGCTAAGGAAACAATTCTAATTTTTATGTTTCATCTAATATTTATATCTTATTTCACTTGTTTTTCAATTAACGAAAACTGTTTTTAATATTTTTAGTTAACAATAACAACACTGCGTTTGGAGCAGACCTGGTTTGTTAGAAAAGATGTAATTACCCTGCAGTTCTTGCAGCAGACCCCATACGCACACTGAGCACCTGACCTCAGCTTACATGTCTTCGGCTCACAGCACGGATCCTTCCCACACTCCTGAAATATTCACATACACAACCTTCAGAAAATCTATATAATAATAATAGTTAATTAGTACTACTTTTATTGATTCGTTGTTGCAGCCCTGATCTTCATCATAACCCATACAATCACTGGCTAAATTTGGTTACTAAATCAGCAACAACTACCAAAGTCTTCAAAAATGTGAAATCAGGACCAGTTCTTTTCATCCAATAACTAAACAAATCACAAAACTGATCTGGAATCAGTCGACTCACTTCCTCTGACCCACAGTCACACTCTTCGCCCACGTCCACCAGCTTGTTCCCGCAGAAGGGGGCGCTGTACGCCTCGTCCGGCCTCGGTATGTTCAGCAGACAGCGGCCACCTGAGTTCAAGATCATCTTCTCAAAGTCATCAGCACTACAGCTGCTGAAGTTACGAGAACCACTGAGAGAAAAAGAGAGAGCATTGAAGGACAAAGAAATTTGTCTTGGCGGTGTGTGTACACAACAACCCTTTAATGATAAAAATCCTCCCAGTGTTTAAATCCCTATGAATCATGACCCCCTTTCTCAAATCAAGCCGTTCACAGATTCTTGGCTGTGGGATGTCACACACAGACCCAGGCCACTCCCACAATTGTTGATTGACACTGGCATTTTATCACAGACCTGCCCTGAGTGTCAACAGTCCTCCACTGAGCAGATGTAGACAAGAATGTCTCCTAAGCGACTGAAGTATTCCTTTGTTGGATGTAATAAAGAACATAGCAATCGTCATTTACTCCTGACATCTTGAGCCGCTGAAGATGCAGTGGGTTACTTTTGTTTTTGAAGGGAATGCGGCCCCCGAGCTACATAAATGCACCTATGTTTGCACAAATCATTCGTGATCCAGCTTCAACTACAGAAGAACTGAGTATAAGGGTTTTTTTTTTATAAATCTTTGCGAATTGCCTTTCTTAATAATGTGCTAGTTAGCAAGTTCCGCAACAAATGCAGTAGGGTTGCTAGGTTTTCACAGCAAAACCAATCCAATTGCTACTCAAAACTAGCCCAATTGCTTTTCAGGGGGTGAAATACACATTTTTTGGCAGGGTTTCCCTGGTAAAAGTCACATTCCAGGGGCTAATTATCATGTTATAGGGGTCGCTTTAATCCGTGAACATGAAAAACATCCTGCGGCAACAGTGTTAAAGTAGCCCAATTTGGCAACAATGCGGCTAAAGTTAACAGTCTAGAGCAGAGGTCCCCAATCAAAGGGTCGTGACCCACTACTGGGCCGTGGAAGAGCAGCTACCGGGTCACCAGAAAGTTCTGGGAAAAATGTGCATTTTTGTTGTATGCAATTGATATGGAGTAGCAATTTGACGATTTCAAGATCAATGTGCAAATGAAAGATTGCTCTGATCTGTCATATATTAGGGGTTAAACAGATCGCAGTTAATCCGTGATATGTACGGACCAGATCCCACCATTCAGCACGCATGTGATTCACAGTACAGTACAAGTGATTTTAAACCACAAGAAGAAGAAACGAAAGAGAACTCAATTTGTTGTTTCTTTTACCCATTTTAAAGTATTGCAAGAGAAACGGGTGGCCAAATTTAAAAAAGAAATCCCTTAATTTCGCAAAAAAAGTTTTTACGCACGCTTGAGTTGGTTTGTGACTTGTGCGAAAAAGGGTTAATGCGAATAATGGGAGATGGAAACACATTTTGCGAATAAATCCCACATGAGCATTCAAAAAAAGTAATGTGACTTTGCGCTATGGGACAGCATAACCTGACTAACCAGCGGACCGATTTAGTAGCACAACATCTGAAATGTTCTCACGGTCATTCTGAAGTGACCGAGCAAAGTCTGTCAAAGTATTTCTGTATAACTACCTCCCAAACGGCTGACATTCACCTTCGAAAGCAAGACCACATTTATTGTGTTTCGTCTGTCCACTCAAAGCGCAAGTAATTTATTATATTTGATAATTATTATATTCAGTGGCTTCTCTTACTTTTATTAGAGATATTTAGTGCCAGTTTATCAGGAAGTGATGATTTTGTTCTCTCTGACTCGTTGGATGGAAACAGTGCTTGTTCGCAAATGTTTTTTGCGATATTCCAATTTTGCACACAAGTTAAATTCGCTAATTTGGATGGAAACCTGGCACGGAAATACCGAGTTGATTCCTCTTTCACATCTCCCTGCATTTAAGATACATAGGCTACGCATAAAATTATGTCAAAAAACCCTTCACGTCAGGTACTGTGCCCAGTGGAAAAACCCCCAAAAGTGAACCGTACCGAGCCGTACCATGCAGTGGATCAGTGCCATGTGATGTGCAACACAAACACCTCTGCTAAAATCTCAGAAAAAGTAGTAAGTGAACCGTACCGAGCCGTACCATGCAGTGGATCAGTGCCATGTGATGTGCAACACAAACACCTCTGCTAAAATCTCAGAAAAAGTAGTCTGGGGTTTCATGACCCTTTAAGAACTGCCACTTTCTCTGGTAGTGGGTGGAACTAATGCACAAACGGCAATCTTATTGGCTGGCGCTCACCTATTATTGTCCCTGTTTGGACCTGATTAATATTCATGAATCCAGCAGCTCGTTAAAAAATTGCCATTTTACAAACATTTTATTACATATATATATCAGTCTGTTGAGAAAACCAAAAAATTTACTAGCCAATGGCGATTCAATCGCCAAGGTGTCCGTAGAGGGTTGTTAAGACCATAGTCATATCATATCATAAGAATCATATCAACTTGTGGAAAATGGGCATCCGATTACCCCTTTAAATATAATACAGCATATTGAAATTTGTAACACAAAAACACTCACCTTGCCCCTGAGTTCATAATGCAGGACTGGACATTGCAATTACAGTTTCGGCCATCATCATGGTTCATCCCAAGATTGTGACCCAGCTCATGAGCCACGATGGAGGCGAATGACGGCACATCATTATTGGTGAACTGAGAGGAAAACGCACACATATGCATGAAGAAACAACCGCCATTTAGAAACTGGTGAAAGTCACTGTTCTGCAGATACTGACTAACAGTGTGCGCAAGTAACTGTAGCATATGTGGAGTAGATCAGAGGCATCATACCGAATTAATTCCAGCACCATGACTTCTGGAACAAACCGTGCCAACAAAAGCCATGCCTGCTGTTCCACCAAATCCTTTATTTCTGTGAAGAAAGAGAAAGAGATTCAGACAGGCAATTTCTATACCACAACATTATAACTGCACAGCATTGTTCACAGAACAATAAATATGACCAATCTAAGGTAGACACATAATGGAAAACAGGATTTTATCTGATATTTTAAAGACATACAATGCAAGGACTTTCTCCTTTTGGCACAGATCATTTATGCACAAATCATTTAATTAAAGAGAGTTACTAATGCAAAAACTTTATCTGGAGGTTTGTCGAATTGCTTGGAGTGACAGTGTTTACAGCCATGACCAAGTCCTGAAAACTGCAAAATGTACATACTTACAAAAAATTAAGTAATGTGAGTAATATCAGATGCCTGTTAAATATTATTTGGTACTCCTCCCTAGGACACATCCCTACAACGGTTAAGCTATCAAGCGATTATTAAACCACTTTTTAAAAAGCTTAATTTGGGCTCATTTGAAATTAATAATTAAAGATCTGAACTTGTTATTCTGTCAAAGATAATAGAATAAATCTATCAAACCATGCTGCTGAGAAATTAATTCATAAGTTAATGAAGACCAGTGTTGTATTTAAACAAAATGTATATGTGCACAAAAAGCATATATGTGGAAAATCGCTAAGCCTTGTTAAAATACTTCAACTCAGGATTTTACCATTTTGTTTATGTAAATGAACAAACATCTGATCTTGTGATAGTAAATTATGGTGTGCACCAAGGCTCTGTATTAAGTCCTTTTCCCTGTTCTCTCTCTAAATGCTACCTTTGGGTGATATTTTTACAAATGAATGCTTTATAATGTATAAAGCACTTAAAAGCACTTCCATTAACTGACAACAGTCTTAACAGAGAAAGCTCATACATGATGAGCTGTGCGCTGTCATGGCGACGACGGTGAACCAGCTCTTTCTCTCTCCATTGAGTAAAGCGGCCCAGAACCTCTCCAGCACTGCCATCAGTATTGATGAAGTTTTGCGCAGACCAGATCTCTAATCCCACCAACACAATGCGGATATTCAGAGCAATGTACATCTAAGGGTAAGCAGGACAAAGAGATCAAGAGGGGAAATCAATAGGCCTCTTAATAATCACAGTATAGTAACATAATTGGATGCATTTGTTGCATTTATTTTAAAATACGCAGACAAACTTACACTATCAACATAGTTGGCGATCTGAACCACCTCCTCACGTACTGCTGTTTGATTCCCTTTTTTGTACTTAAACTGTAAAAAGGAGAAACTATGAAAAACTAGGAAGGGTTTCAGAAATTGGACAATTCTCACACTGATGCTTAAATTACCCAGTCAGAGGCATTCACACATTTTCATCCCACACATCTCCAAATGTTCAATAAATCTCTTCACACTTCCACTCACACTAACAGTTTAAGAGCTACTACTGATTGACATTTCCCTGAGTGCAACATAACCATCAGACAATGGGAAAATGGTGAAAGATGCTGCTAGATTTACATAACTTACTCTCTCATTATCCACCACCATTAGCAGTTCCACATAGTGTGTCTGGTGCAGCACTGCTCTCTTTTTCTGTTTGTACAGACAGACATTTAGTTTTATTCTCAGTTGTGTTTGCCAACACAAGCATTGCTACTATAATGATCTGACAAATTAAAAATATTAGAATTAAGTCTAACATTAAAAAAAAAAAAAAAAATCCCAGCATTCACAGTTAATTAGCTGTGGTTTAAAGCTTGTGTAATTGCCCATGTCATTATTGGCATTTGGAGTGACTCACCCTGATTAGATGGCTGCCAGATTGAACAAATGTGATGTTATGGACATGGCTGTCTGTAGGTTGCCTTGGTGAAGCTTCATCATCATGGTTATGAAAGTGAGGCGTTCCACAGCTGAGAGGTTCTGTCTTGACATCCTCCAAACGATACACCAAGTGCTCATTACTGGAGGAACCTTCCAATGGTTCGATACCGAAACTGGTGCCCTCCGTGTGGATAACACCCCTGAGGTACATACACGTCACGCACTTGCATATAAATATATAACAGGTTTGGATAAACAAAGCTTTGGCAACCTACTACAAACTTTAATCAAATTACAAACTTTAAAATTTTGTCATTAATCACTTACCCCCATGTCGTTCCAAACCCGTAAAAGCTCTGTTTGTCTTTGGAACACAATTTAAGATATTTTGGATGAAAACCTGGAGGCTTGAGACTGTCCCACAGAATGCCAAGTAAATAACAGATTGCACGTCTGATGGCAGATGGACTATTCTGACGACGACTTTCATACCATTTTATGGACCTTGACACTGTTATTTATTTGGTAGTCTATGGCAGTGGTTTTCAAACTTGTTCCTGGGGACCCACTGCTCTACACATTTTGCATGTGTCATTTATCTGACACTCATTTGAGCTCACGGAGCTCTTTCCTAATGAGCGGATGACCTGAATCAGGTGTGTAAATTAGGGAGACATGCAAAATGTGCAGAGCTGTGGGTCCCCAGGAACAAGTTTGAAAACAACTGGTCTATGGGACAGTCTCAAGCCTCCAGGTTTTCAACCAAAATATCTTAAATTGTGTTCCGAAGACGAACAAAGCTTTTACGGGTTTGGAACAACATGGGGGTAAGTGATTAATGACAAAATTTTCATTTTGGGATGGAGTATCCGTTTAAGAGCCAATTTTATAATGATTTCTTTTACATTAACTTTAAGATTTTATTAATTTCCATAACCTTTATGAGTTTAAAAATGACTTGAAATACCCTTATGTTTCTATGTTTTCCAGGACTGTGGGATCCTTTTTTGACTCTTTAAAGTTGTGATGAAATCAAAGCAGCAACAGATATTTTCTTCTGTATTGTGATATATATTAAGGTTAAGGTATGCCAATTTCATTAAACATTACAAGGTCAAAATAAATAAATAAATCAATTAATTAAAACATATGCATGGCTGAATGTTTCATAATAAGACCTACAGCATGCTTTTTGAAAATAGTGTGAATTTTCATTTCATGCCAAACGAAAAAAGAAAAAAATAGCATTTGACTTCATATAACGTTACATATTCCCAACCAAAACAGTTACGTGAATGACTTCATTTTATCTATGGGGATTTGACTGGATTGTGAAAAGACTATTATTATAAGATTCATATTTTTCACTGCCTGCGTGTGCCTTGGATACATCATCAGAAAAGAAAAATTATTTATTAAAAAAAAAAAGGGCAGGGAAAGCATTTATATTT
The DNA here is from genome assembly GCF_018340385.1 of Cyprinus carpio. Taxonomy (NCBI): domain Eukaryota; kingdom Metazoa; phylum Chordata; class Actinopteri; order Cypriniformes; family Cyprinidae; genus Cyprinus; species Cyprinus carpio. The sequence goes on from NC_056604.1 coordinate 20,803,808, forward strand.
TGATGAAATCTTAAGGCTTAAGACAATAAAGAAAATTCTGAAGTGTGTCTGCAGCTGTAAAGGTTTTACAATCCGCTTCTAATGTAACATTTCAGTCTTCCATCCATTTAAAGCTT